>NC_053027.1:6205096-6228437 GCF_003073215.2 Triticum urartu
GGGGGGGGGGGGGGGGGGGGGGGGGTGCATTCGGGAGAATGTTTGGGCCAAGTTACTAATGGCGCACCGTGGGAGTGGTGCGCTAGTACTAGTTAGTAGTTTTGAAAAAATTAAAAAAAATTACTAATGGCGCACCGTGGATGTGGTGCGCCATTACTAGTTCAACTAGTAATGGCGCACCACTCCCACGGTGCGCCATTAGTAGTTTTGAAAAAATTAAATTTTCTTTTACTAATGGCGCACCGTGGACGTGGTGCGCCATTAGTATTTGCACACTAATGGTGCACCAACACATGGTGCGCCATTAGTATATAGTAATGGCGCACCACATGTCTGGTGCGCCATTAGTGTCAATTCCATCTATAGACCTTTTCCTAGTAGTGTCCAGTTCGGGAGAAGACACACATATGGCCACAGGATCTACCGCATCGACTTAGGCTGCACATGTGGAGGATTCTTCGGGATCTTGTGCATCTATAGTCAGGTTGTATAGCCCCCTGTGCAACCACATCCTACTAAGGGTTATGACCCGGCGACAAAAAGGTATTAGGAATCCAAGAATAAGGACTGGCGGTACTATATCGTATGGCATGCTATGTATTTCAGTTGAACCAACAAATTTAGGTGATGCACTTGGAGACTCTAGGTGGAAAAAGGCAATGGATGAAGAGTACAGTGCACCGATGAAAAACAAAACATGGCATCTAGTGCCAAATCAGAGAGGTAAAAATGTTATTGATTGCAAGTGGGTATATAGAATAAAGGGAAAACTTTGTTTTTGCCATTCTAGCTTTTGCCCACTTTGCTTATGCCACTCTAGAATTTGACATTTCACTTTTGCCACTCTTAGCTTTTGACAATATATCACTTTTGCCATTAAGTGGGAAAAGAAAAATTTTCAGAGTGGCAATTGTGATACATGTCAAAAGCTAAGAGTGGCAAAAGTGAAATGAAAAATTATCGTTTTTGCCACGGAATGGCATTTGTGATGTATTTTCAAAAGCTAAGAATGGCAAAAGTGAGATGTCAAATTCTAGAGTGGCATAAGCAAAGTGGGCAAAAACTAGAGTGGCAAAAACAAAGTTTTCCCTAGAATAAAAAGAATGCAGATGACTCCATTGACATGTACAAGTCATGTTTAGTTGAAAAAGGTTTTAAACAATGTTGCATTGATTATGAGGATACTTTTAGTCATGTTGTAAAAGCTGCAGCTATATGACTTGTTCTAGCTGTTGCCGTATCCAGGGGATGGAGCCTGAGACAGCTAGATGTACAGAGCACGTTCTTGCACGGTGTTCTGGAAGAGCAGGTCTATATGAGGCATCGACCAGGGCATTAAAACAAGCAAACACCTCACTATGTTTGCAAGCTTGACAAAGATCTTTATGGTCTGAAACAGTCACCTAGAGCATGGTTCTCAAGGTTAAGTTCACAGTTGAAGCACCTTGGTTTCCCGAAATAGGCTTGCGCCCCGCTATATTAATATAGCAACCATCCGATACAACCAGAAGTTCGACGCTGGGGCAAACAGCACAACCATGCCCAAAAGAAAAATAAGAGAAAAGCAAGAGAAAGAAATGCCGGCAGCACCGGATGAACGAAAGCTGAAGCATCCCGCAACCGTTGCGCCCACCGGAGACATCCACCACGCTCTAATGCCATCGAGTCGCCGCAAACCAAGCAACACCTTCAAGAAGGACTGCGACGACGACGACGCAGCTGCCCGGACGAATCCTAGGATTTCTCCCGGTACACGGAGGGAAGCGGGGGAGAGGTAATCCCGACGCCCTTCAAGAAGGTTGATGGCGCCCGCAGGTGTCACCGCGTCGGTGTCGGGCGGACCCGAGAGGGATTTCGCCCTACCCCTCATACCCACAAGAAGCACCTTGGTTTTGTTCCATCCAAAGAAGACACATCTCTCTTTATTTATAACAAGGCAAACATTGTGATTTTTGTGCTCATATATGTTGCATCATAGTTGCAAGCTCCTCACAAAATGCCAGTAATGCTCTCTTGCATGATCTGAGTTGAGAGATTGCTTGGAAGGATCTTGGTGACTTACATTTTTTCCTAGGTATTGAAGTCAAGAAGACTCAAGATGGTATGGTGTTGAATCAAGAAAAATATGCCACTGAACTTCTAACTCACATGGGAATGAAGGATCGCAAACCTTCACCCACACCATTGTTTTCTTCAGAATAACTTTCAACATATGAAGGAGAACCACTTAATGAGGAGGAGAGCACAAAATATACAAGTGTTGTTGGAGCCCTGCAATACTTGACTTTGACACGACCAAACAAGTCATTTGCTCTAAACAAGGTTTGTCAATATCTGCATGCTCCTACCTCCACTCGTTGGACATATGTCAAAAGGATTGTACGATACATTAAACACACTATGAGTTTGGGGCTTCAGTTCAGACGTTCCAATTCTACATTTGTTAGTGCCTTCTCTGATGCTGACTGGGCTGGATGTAGTGATGACAGAAAGTCAACCGGAGGATTTGCAGTGTTCTTTGGTTCAAATCTGATTTCTTAGAGTGCTAGAAAACAAGCCACGGTGTCGAGATCAAGTACAGAGGCCGAGTACAAGTCACTAGCAAATGCAACATCTAAAATTATTTGGTTGGAATCATTGCTTCATGAGTTAGGAATCAAGCAACATCGTCCATCCTGTTTATGGTGTGACAATTTTGGAGCAACTTATCTTTGTGCTAATCCAGTGTTTCATGGCAGAACCAAACACATTGAGATTGATTTTCATTTTGTACGTGAAAGAGTTGTAGAGAAGAAGTTGGACATACGGTTCATTCCATCCAAGGATCAAGTGGCAGATGGGTTCACTAAATCCTTGCCAGTCAAGCCTTTTGAAGAATTCAATAGAAATCTCAACATAAGATAATTTAGATTAAGGTAGGGTGTTAGAGTTTGAGTCATATACTTCAGGTAATATTAACTATCTTCCCTCCCGTATAGTTCTCTGTCTCTCTCTGTGAACGAACCAGGATCGGTCTCTACCATAGAACATTCTTGTACGCTACGGCAAGGGTTGTTTTGCCCTCGATATAATAAAGGCACGCGGCTCTCTAAGGAGAGTAGCAACGCTTCCCAACATCCTCTTACAACATACTCATACGAGACACATACAAATGATACAAAATGTCAAAAGGACAAAATGCATCGCCGGCTGCCTGGCCCTGAATCTCGCCCAACTATAGAGGAACAAGCCTGCAGCGCTACGGCTGCGGACTTTCAAAGCAGCGTCGATGCGGGACATAGGACAGCGCAATGCATGAGCATGGGAGCTGCAAGATGTGGCGCACCACACACACTATTAGGAAAAACCCGAGCTGTAGCACGACCTAACTTTTAGTAGTACCAGGGTTTGATCCCGCGTTACTGCTACTCCTACGTAGCAGCAATGCGGGTGTAACCCGCGCTACTGCTACACCAGCGCTGTTGATATTCACGGTCCCGGCACTACTGCTAATATTTCCTGTGTTTTCTTCTTCTACGTATTTACTCTGTATTTGTATATATTTTATACAATACTCTCATCATATCATATACATAGTATATATATACCCCATACAGTAGCAATTAAGAGGTTGTGAAAGAAACACGGAGTAGATCAAAGTGGATGGATTTACAAAAGCATGAACCAAACACCTCCCAAGTTGTAAAGCATAAGCTTATATATATAGTACTACATTACTTCTACCATACTGAAATTCATACAATCTTGTCATGCTACTATAGCATACTGAAATTCATACAATCCTGTCAAAGTATATTAATTACTAAGTACTAGCAATCCTCAAACTCACGCACGAACACATCACACATGCATTACTTCAGACAGAATCGCTGGTGGAGCTCCTCCTCTCCGCGAGCGTGGAGTCGGCCTCCGAGCAGTCCACGACGAGATGGGGCTCTTGACGGGACGATCCGACCGGCAGCGGGAGTTTCGCCGTTGCTTCCTTGGGCGCATGATCGTGCAGGTGCAGGTCTTCTACTGGGAAGTGGAGGACATCCGCCATTGCCATGGAAGCCAAGAGACGCAGGTTGAAGAACGACATCGTGGAAAGATGGATCGATTGGCTACTTGGCTTTGGCCGGGGCCCTCGTTTCTTGCACGCTGTCGATGGATACGGTGCCGATAGAGCTTGCCCTGCCGTCATATATATAGTGGGGAGTGCCGGGCATACGGGAATCCGAACTCGACTGGGAGAACGGGACGATCAAACCAACATGATCCGGATCTGATCTGAATTCCGAATTGGAAACGAAACATCACGAGGCGGTTCCAACGGAGGCCAGGCCCAGGGGCGCCGAGAATCAAGGCTAGCTGAAGCACGATCGTCGGGCCTTTTTTTGCTTCGACGTGCACGACCCCTTGCTTGCTTTTTGATCGATTCTCTGTCGGCCTGCTGCCGCTGCATGCGTGCGCGAAACCAAGGCCCAAGCCCGCTGCCAAATTATGTCCAGGTCTCAGGCATGTGCCTCGCGTCTGCCTAAACGGCGGGGCCAAAATGATTGAATGACCACTCGAAATGACCCTGGGGATGTGCCCTACAAAACATCTCATACAAACTTCCTCTAATTCGGCCATTTGGTGCATTGAAATTGGGGATTTCTTTTAGTTCACAACCGACCTAGGGTTCGTCCCAATCGACCTAGGGTTCGCCACCGGGACTCAGGAGGAAGAGCATGGACGTCGGGGCTCAGGCTGGATTGGGACGAAGAGCATATGATGAGGGAGTAGGGCGGGAGAAAAATACCTTCAAGGTGGAGCTTGGGAAGAAGAGCAAGGCGCCGGTGCTCGGGAGGAGACGAAGCAGGACAAGGCACCGGGCCTGGGAGGAAGACGGTGCGGCACAAGGTCGGCGACGGCGGGCGACAGCGACGGGGAGCTCGGGCGGAAGAGTGGAGTAAGACATTGCAGAAATGGACGGCCGAGCGGGATGATAAGACGAGCTTAGTAGTAGCGAGGGTCAAGACACCCGCGCTACTGCTAAGCAACATACCTGCAGTGCTGCTCAACTGGCCCGCACTGCTGATATGTGTGGCTCACCTGCTACCCCCTTGTATTTACAGTAGCAGGGCATGTTTGTTAGCCCGCGCAATTGCTACTATGTTAGCTGTAGCGTAAGTTTTTACCCAACACTGCTACTATTGCTAACTCCGGGATGTACGGTGGGGACCACTTAGCGGTAGCGTGGGCTTATAGGATCGGCGCTATTGCTAACTAATAGTAGACATGGTTGCCGACCCCTCGCTACTACTACTATTCTACCGATAGGCTTTTCCCTAGTAGTGACATGGGAGCAAGAGCCGGAGCAGTCGAGCATAAGGCTAGCGCATGAGAATACGACTAGTGAGCAGGAGCAACGGAGCCATGGGATACAGGAGGATTGAGTAGCCTAGCATGAGGCCAGCATATTAGGACAGATCAACTGAACATGAGGTGGGTGCATGAGGACAGAAGCAGTTGAACAATGAAGAGCGTTCTGAAATTCGACATGGACTCGAACCTAGCTGGATTCAAAACAGGACGCCACCCTCACGGTGCCAGCACTATTTTCGCCGGCCAAGTGTGGGTTCCCTCTCTATGGAGAGGAGCCCATAATTCAGCCATGAAAAATTGACATGAATGACTAAGACACAGCCACGGAATACAAAATTGTCTAAGAAACAACATTAAGCTTTGAAAACTGAACAACTTTCAATCTCGATTCCCCTCAAACCGGTTTATTGTCAATTTGACTGGTTTTAACCGGATCACCCGCCCGATCAGCATCGAGATCAACCGCTACGTCACCAGAAAAAAAAATCATAAAAAATATATTTTTCTAAAAATGCCTAATAAAGACTACTATGCTGATAATTCTATGAAAATTTCATAGTTCTTCTCAAAATAGATTAAAACACACAATAAAAATACATTTCAGGTACTTCTTTTGCCAACTTTTGATGAAAATTGGAAATGTCTAAAAAAAATTGAATAATTTTATGTAGTGAACACTACCTTGTTGATCGTTCTGAGAAATTTTCAAACTTATTTTTACTGATTATCTTCAAAAAAATAATTTTAATATAGGAAAATAAATAATCATAAATTCATGTACTTTGTGTTAAGCTCTTTAATGATTATTTATTTAAAACATTAAACATTTTTCATTTGACCATAAACTCACACAACAATTTACATTATCTAAAATCTCTATAGTGTTATTTTGCTCCACCAAATATTGTGTTTTTTTACATGTGTCGAATGCTCATGGCGAAAACACAAGGTGGAAAATTGCTTATAACCTTAAGAAGATCTTCCCATTTGGTAACTCTCCCAACTATAGTTAATATAACTGTGTTAAATCGAAGAAAATTATACAATCAGTTATGCTGCAGCGAGCAAACTAAAAATGTTGGAACTTGTAATATTTAGATGTTTACAAACAGCTACACAGAAAACTGCACCCTACTTTCCGAAATATAGGGCGCTATTATTGAACGATAGAGAGAGAAGATGGTGTATACATAAACATGCCATTCTACCAATCTACTAACTAAACATGAGCCCATTTTCTAATACCATCTACGCTAGGTTCAGAACCACATGATTTATTCGTCCATACTCGTTCTATATTTTCCAAGTGTCATTGCTGAAAGGGCGTTCATAGTGAACATCACAAACATGATGAGTCTCCCTAATTCTCATCTAAATTAGTAGACTTGACTATACTCTTGCACCTCTGGTACTTGTATGTAACGGAAACTTGAACATTACAAAAAGAATTAGGCCTTACTGTTATCAAAATCTTTACTACAAAATACAACTTCAGCAAATCTTTACTACAAATCCCAGAGAGCAACTATTTCTATAATCCCAAAGATCAAATGGAAGTAATATCAAACGCAAAAACAATCCCAAAGATCAAATAGAAGTACTATCAAATATTGAACTTGTTATGCAAATCAGACACATGACAGTGGATACTGGTGTCATGACAGTGGATACACGCCGTCGCCCCGCACCCCTGGTTTGCCCCGACGCGCCGCCCCACGCCCCCGGCCTGCCCCGACCACACGCCGCCGCCACATTCGGTCCGGTCGCCGGCCTTCCTCTCTGTTTTTTTTCATATATATGATGTTTCTTTTAGATTATATGTATGTGTGTATATATGATTATATGTCCTGTTTTTTTTAATTTTTTTTGTTCATATATATGATGATTTGTTTTTTGCATTTTTACAAAAATGTATATATGTATGTATGTTCTCCGTGTATATATGTTCATATATGCCAAAGTTAGCTTTTTAGAAAAGTTTTATCTATGTATGTTCTCTAATTTAGTGCATTTTAGGTTAGTTTCATTTTTAGATAAGTTATATATATTTAGGAAGAAGGAAGAGAAGGAAGGAAGAAGAAGAAAAAGTTTTATATATGCAAAAGTTACATTTTTAGAAAAGTTTTATCAAGGAAGAAGAAAGAAGGAAGAAGAAGAAAAAGAAGAGGAGAGGAAAAAAAGGAAAATTAGAAGAGGAAGAAAGAGAAGAAGAAGGATAAGAAGAGGAGAGGAAGAAGAGGAGAAAAAAAAGAAGAACAGGAAAAAAGAAGAAAAAAAGAGGAGGAGAAGAAAGGAATAGAGTAGGAGAAAAAAATAGAATGAGGAGAAGAAGAAAGGAATAGAGGAGGAGACGAAAAAAAATTGAATTATTCAATTTTTTTGTCTCCTCCTCTATTCCTTTCTTCTTCTCCTCTTTTTTTTCTTATTTTTGTTCTTCGATCTCCTCCTATATTCCTTTCTTCTTCTTTTTTTTCTTCTTCTTCCTCTTCTTCTTTTTTTTCGGGTATGTCGTTGTCGATATACCCCCTCCCCGATAACTTCGACATGAGGGGGGGGGGGTATACCCCCTCCCCGATAACTTCGACCGGAGGGGGGGGGGTCGAGGGCCGCCGAGGGCTCGAGGGGCGAGGATCGAGAACTAGGGTAGAGGTCACCGAGGGTTGAGGGTTGTCAAGGGTTCGAGGGTCGTCGAGGGGCCGAGGGTTCAAGGGTCGTCGAGGGGCCTAGGGTTCGAGGGTCGAGGATCATGCGCCTGTTACTTTCTCCTAATGATGAAGAGACATGGTTTTGTTGAATCCTTTGCCACTAGACAAACGTGACATGAGGGGGTCGAGGGTCGGGTAATAGGGTACGTAGAGGGTCGTGGATCGCTAAACTATCGAGGGTCGAGGGTCTGGCAATGTGCACAAGTTGATCCAAACCCTAGAAGCGCTGCCGAGGCCACCCAAATTTACCAAGTTAAAAGATCATTGTTGTCGAGGCCACCCCGAACCCTTGAAGCGTTGCCGTGGCCACCCCAAACCCTAGAGAAGCATCGAGGCCACTAATATGATTCCTTGTTGTGATTAGCTAGCTAGGTCTACGTTTGCCACTAATATATCCATCTATCATGTTTGTATAATAATTGCCATGTTGTAATATTTGCAGAAACTATGGATCACGGCCGAGACGAGGAAGCAGAACAGGTGTTGGGGGACATAATCGCAGTCGGAGGTGATGTCATGTCGTATCTCAACGAAAACGATGGTCTGGAAGGAGAGGGTGAATCAGGCTACGGTTATCGAACAATGGAGGAGGAAGGACATGATTATGATGGCTCTGGTGACCGAATGTCGGTGCAAGAAGGAGACCTGATGACGGCCACGGTGACCGAACAGAGTCCGACCAGGTATATATATTAATTAAGCCTGTGCTGACTAGCTAATTGATGCATTCATTGTTTTGGTATGTACACATATTAACTCTCGTCTTTCTTAATTTTTTTAGCCCTTCGGATCGAGCACAACTTCGGTAAAGAGACAAGGCCCGAAGAAAAAGTTGCGCTCAGATGAAAGGTTCACGATCACAGCAATCGCACGCGATGGCCAACCGATTGAACCCATCCGGACCAAGGAAACATTTTATGCTCATTGCGGGGTTCTTGTTAGGGACATGATCCCGATCAGCATCTACCAATGGTATAAGCCTAAGAATGAAGACCCTGAGGTGTCTTATGTCAACGATAGGCAGAAAGATGATCTTTGGGACGGGCTGAAGGCAAATTTCAGCCTACCGCCAGAGGAGGACCCGGAGAAGCCAGTTAAAGAGCCATTGATCAAGTCTCATGCTCTTAAGAAGATGGCAGATCTATTCAGGAGGTGGAAGAATGTAATGCCCTCGATGCGGCTATATATCCCACGTGTCGAAGCATGACTTAGAGGCATAACCGCATTGAAAGCAATGTCGCAAGTGAGGTAATCTTCACACAACCCAGGTAATACATAAGGGAAAGAGATACATAGTTGGCTTACAATCGCCACTTCACACAATACATGAATAAAGCATTACATCGTCCAGATACAATCAAGGTCCGACTACGGAACCCAAAATAAAAGAAGACTACCCCAAATGCTACACAGATCCCCGATCGTCCCAACTGGGCTCCACTACTAATCAACTGAAACGAAACAACACTACGAACAAGGTCTTCATCGAGCTCCTCCTTGAGCTCGGTTGCGTCACCTACACGGTTTCATCGGCACCTGCAAACTGCTTTTTGAAGTATCTGTGAGTCACGGGGACTCAGCAATCTCACACCCTCGCGATCAAGACTATTTAAGCTTATAGGAAGGGTAAAAAGTATCAGGTGGAGCTGCAGCAAGCGACTGCATATTTGGTGGCTAACATACGCAAATGAGAGCGAGAAGAGAAGGCAAAAGCATGGTCGAGAATCTATGATCAAGAAGTGATCCTAGCACAACCTACGTCAAGCATAACTCCAACACCATGTTCACTTCCCGGACACCGCCGAGAAGAGACCATCACGGCTACACACGCGGTTGATATATTTTATATAAGATAAACTTCAGGTTTTCTACAACCGGACATTAACAAATTCCCATCTGCCCATAACCGCGGGCACGGCTTTCGAAAGTTCCAATCCCTGCAGGGGTGTCCCAACTTAGCCCATCACAAGCTCTCACGGTCAACGAAGGATATTCCTTCTCCCAAGACAATCTGATCAGACTCGGCATCCCGGTTACAAGACATCCTCGACAATGGTAAAACAAGTCCAGCAAGACCGCCCGATGCACCGACATCCCGATAGGAGCTGCACATATCTCGTTCTCAGGGCACACCAGATAAGCAATCCGTACAACTAAAACCAGCCCTCGAGTTTCCCCGAGGTGGCGCTGCAAGGGGCTCTAGTTTGGACCAACACTTAGTCAAGCACTGGCCCGGGGCGTTAAAATAAAGATGACCCTTGGGCTAGCCTAACCCAAGGGAAAAAGAGGCTAGGTGGCGAATGGTAAAACCAAGGTTGGGCCTTGCTGGAGGAGTTTTATTCAAAGTGAACTGTCAAGGGGTTCCCATTATAACCCAACCGTGTAAGGAATGCAAAATCCGAGAACATAACACCGATATGACGGAAACTAGGGCGGCAAGAGTGGAATAGAACACCAGGAATAAGGCCGAGCCTTCCACCCTTTACCAAGTATATAGCTGCATTAATTAAATAAGAGATATTGTGATATCCCAACAAATATCCATGTTCCAACAAGGAACAAACTCCAATCTTCACCTGCAACTAACAAGGCTATAAGAGGGGCTGAGCAAAGCGGTAACATAGCCAAACAACGGTTTGCTACGACAAGGTGGGTTAGAGGCTTGGCTTAGCAATATGGGAGGCATGATAAGCAAGTGGTAGGTATCGCAGCATAGGCATAGCAAAAGAGCGAGCAACTAGCAAGCAAAGATAGAAGTGATTTCAAGGGTATGGTCATCTTGCCTGAGATCCCGCAAGGAAGAAGAACGAGTCCATGAAGAAGACAAATAGACGTAGTCGAACGGGTCCTCACAAACGCGACGTAATCAAAACCAACCCGAAGAAGCAACACCGGAAATAAGCACACAACATAGTAAACAACCAACACATGAACATGGCATGATATGCGGGATGCGGTATGCGGTGCATATGCATGATTTGGAAAGGAATGATTGAACCTGGCCTCAACTTGGAAATTCAAGAGTACCACTGGAAAGAGGAGTTGATTTCGGTCGAAATCGTTATAAAGATCACCGGAATCGGATGCACGGTTTGGAAATGGCAAGCAAAACAAATATGGCACCGGTCTACGATTAACAGCAAGTAGCCTTCTAAATGCATCAAGAACAACATGCTACAGCACTCCAACATGACAACAAAATACATGGCAGGGATCCACTCATGATGCTTGACAAAAGATGAACACTGAGCTATGACTAATTCACTCAATAACAGGTTCAAACAAGCATGGCAAAAGTGCAAAAGATAACAGGTTTCACACTTCGTGAAATTAACAGCATGTCAGGAATTTAACATCATGAAGCAATGTTTAGAGCACGATAACTACATGCTACAGGAACATATCATGGCAAAGCAAGGCATGGCATGAAGCTACTCAAAGCATACAACAAAATTCCCTTACTGACCATGAGCCAAAAGGGATCAGAAAATATAATTGCAAGCACGTGAACATAGCAAAAACATAAACAGATTCAGACTTAGTGAAAAACTGGAGCATGGCAAAACAGATTAACAAGTAGACATGTTTACGAGCTCGATGCACTCACTACAAAGCATGGCATGATAATCTAAGCATACACACATCAATAAAACATGACATAGGAGCTAGACATGGCAAGAACAACAACATAGCATGCACGGATCAACTACAACAAGCTCGGCAAAATTGCTAAACATGTTAACAATTTGCCAGGAACATTTTATAGCAAAAGTAGAGCTCGATTGACTCAAGATAGGGTGCTCCATAATTGCAAACAAAGACATGGATGGATATATCACAACATTATCTACAAAACATCCTTACTGATCATGCTCAAAAGAGGCACGGTGAAATTCGAAGTCCCTGAAATCAGCATCAATTGAGTAAGCTACTTTGCATGCTTGTGCTAGTCACCACAAAGATCACAAAAATACATGGCATACACCCCTGTAAAGATGACATGGCATTTTTCAAAACACATGTAGAGCTCAGGATCATAGCATGCACACATTAATCATGGCAAAAAATGACAAAGGGGCATTTGCTGAAACAGATCTGAAACAATCATCACATAGCCCTCTTCCAAAAGCATTTCGGGCATCAAGATGAGCTCAAATGAAAATGATGCAATGAGATGAAATGATGTACTCGTCGAGGCGAACATTTCGATATGCTACACGTCCAAAACGGAGCCACAGATGAGGAGTTATGATGATCACAAGATGCATATATGATATGATTTCCTAGGGACTTAGCAGAAGACAACCTCGGGAAAAATGGATCTTGGGGTGCAGGGACGTGATGGAGTGGGACACGACGCTGGTTTGGTTCGGTGGACGAAGCCGTCCAGGCTGAGGTCGAATGGGGCCATCCCGACCGGAGGTTGAAGATGAGGCGGTGCCGGAGGCTTCTCCGGTGACGCCGGAGAGCGTGGTGGCCGGGAATGGAGCACGGGAGGCGGACTCCCTCCGGATCTGGGCGGCGCTGGCTTGGATCTGGTGGCGAGGAGCGGCCGTGAGCGGGGCTCTGAGCTCGGGCGCGCCATGGAGGCGGGGTCGGGCTCCGACGATGTCGGCGGTTGGCGGCGTCGACGGAAGAGCGGCGGCGGCGCGGGGGCGCTAGACGGCGAAGCAGCGGGTGGGAGCCCGTGCTGGAGAGGTGGCGGAGTGGGGTTTGCGCGGCGGAGCAACAGGTGGCGCGCGGCGCGCGAAGCAAACGGCGGCGAGGGAGGCGACTCCAGCGAGGGGTCACCGGAGATGGTGGCCGGCGACGAGGATCTCCGGCGACGGCGCGACCCGGATCGGGCGGCGGCGGACGAGGGCTAGGGCGACGGAGTGTCTCGGCCCAGATCGGCCCACGGCGGGCCACGGATGGGCTCCGGCGGGCCCGGCGAAGTGGGGGAGGAGAGAGAGGGCCGGCGGTGTGAGGTGGCAGCGCGTGAGTGGGTGACGGCGGTGGTGTCGGTGACGTGGCACGCTCTCATTGGGCGGAGTGAGGTGGATGTTGGACGCGTCCAGCGGGCGCGGACATGTCCGGCGGCGGAGTGGGAAGAAGCTAGGGTTTCATCTGCGCGGAAATTTCGGAGGAGAGTACATATTTATAGGTAGAGGGAGCTAGGAGAATCCAAATGAGGTGCGGTTTTCGGCCATGCGATCGTGATCGAACGACCGAGATGATGGAGGGGGTTTAGGTGGGTTTTGGGCCACTTTGGAGAGGTGTTGGGCTGCAACACACACGATGCCTTTTCGGTCCCTCGGTTAACCGTTGGAGTATCAAACGAAGTCCAAATGGCACAAAACTTGACAGGCGGTCTACCGGTAGTAAACCAAGGCTGCATGGTAGGTCTCGGTCCAATCCGAAAACGTTTAACACCCGCACACGAAAAGAGGTAGAAAGGGACACCGGGGGACATAGAAGCGCCGGATTGCAAAACGGACAACGGGGAAAATGCTCGGATGCATGAGACGAACATGTGTGCAAATGGAATGCACATGATGCCATGATATGCAAAGCATGACACGCTAGCGGGGTTCTTATTAGGTACATGATCCGGATCAGCATCCACCAATGGTATAAGCCTAAGAACGAAGACCCTCAGGTGTCTTATGTTAACCGTAGGCAGAAAGATGATCTTTGGACCGCGCTGAAGGCAAATTTCACCCTACTGCAGGAGGAGGATCTGGAGAAGCCAGCTATAGAGCCATTGGTCAAGGCTCATGCTCTTTAGAAGATGGCAGATCTATTCAGAAGGTGGAAGAATGAGTTGGAAACAACGTTTCTCAACGAAGACAAGACTCAAGAATTCACCAGCCGATTTGAGAAGATAAGAGATCACTGGGACACATTTGTGGCCCACAAGACATCAGAGAAGAGTAAGAAGATGTTAGCGACAAACAAGAAAAATACTGCAAAGAAGGAGCTTCACCATCGCACGGAGTCAGGTGGCTACCTCAAAGCCCGGCCGTTGGGGTCGAAATAGAGACATTGAACTGGCCTGACCGTTCAAGGACATGGTTCTTCGGGGTTGGGGGAACCTTGGACCCTGAAACAGGGAAGTGCCGTTGGACGAACTAGCAACTAAATATACCCTTCATGAAGCTTCAGGAGTATATCGCCGCAGCGCAACAAGGGATGTTCGTTGCCGACAGAGAGAACGACGAGGTCACACTAACCCTCGGGAATCCTAAGCACCCTGGATGGACAGGAGGCACGCCATACTCCGTTTCGTGGAAGGCTGGGTTTCCCGAGGCAGGCGGTTACAAAACCCGGGAGAGGAGGAGGAAAGTGGAGCATACCGGACTGCAGAAGCTGCATGCAAGGGTACAAGCTCTAGAGGAAAAGGACAGCCAGTGACATGTCGGAGCTACCCCAGAAGCTACCCCGCCATCTCAGCAGAGAAGCAGCGTGGCTTCCTGCTAGCTATCCCGTGGATGCTATCACGGAGGCTCAAGATTGCCACCTTATGATGCAATGGCAGAACTACAAAGTCAAGGCAGTTGTCGGCTCTGTTGCACCTCCTGAACCCGGCGCAATTTTTCACTGCCTTCCGATTCCAGAAGGATATGCTATTGTGATGGTGGATGACATAACAAAGGGATTTGTGGAGCTCGAGCTTGACCACCCTACCGGTGAAGGGGAGACTCGGGTGGATCTTGCTCTGAAGACTCCATGTCTATGGAAGAAGGAGCTCATCAACCTTCCGAACTGGACGCCTCCGCCTCCTCCTCCGGCGAGTGATCAGGGCACTCTGCCTCCTTCTCAGGCATGTGGCAGCACTCCACCTCCTTCTCCGCCTGCGCCGTTGCGTCCGAGCGGCCCGCCTCCTCCTCCACCTCGTCAGCAAAAGCAGAAGACATCCACCACTGCTCCGGCTGCTCCGGCGTGTTGTAGCACTCCGCCTGCTTCTTCTCCGCCTCATAAGCAACAAAAGAAGACAGCTGCAGCCGCTCCGGCTGCTCCGGCGTCTAGCAGTACAGCCAGAGGCGGGAGGCAATACAGATTCGGTCCATCTCTCAAGCATCCAGAGAGGTTGTCATACGAGATGACCGAGGAGGAAAACACGAAGACCTGTGAAGCCCAAGTGAAGGACTTCTTTGAAACGCAAATAGCTAAGAAACATCCACCTCTGGAGGAGAAGATAGATAAGGTGAAAGTTCAGCGCACTTTGGATGCCTTGAAGAAACCACCACCATCTCCGCCGAAAACCAACTATGAGCACATTATTGAAAGGTCATATATTGAAGCAGAGCGGTCGGGAAGTACTTGTAGTGATCAAAGGTTAGCAGAACGAAGAAGTGGGAAAACAATTCCCCAGCTTGGAGAACAAGCTAACCAATCGTGCCCCCCACTCAAGGTGTCTAGCGATATCGTCGCTAATCATCCGAGGATACTGCCGGTACCAATCCTGGAGATGACCTGCCCGACGATGCACATTTTGATACAATGGAGGTGGAAGATTTCAAATACCAGCACGGGAATCCTCTCGTCAAACCTGGTCATCCTCCTCTAACAACGATGATGTGAAGATTCCGTGCCTGGTACATGAAAACCTGCAGCGAGTTTGGGCAGGATACTTTGACGGTGAGAGTTAAAGAGGAGCATGAACTCGTTGGAATTGATCTGTTGTTTGTTCCATTTGAGGAGTTCTTCCAGTTTTTCAATCAAAAGGCCATCAATAAAATAATCGTCACTTGCTACTGTTTGTAAGTGTACTACTTCTGTAACTAAGTCTCTATATATAGCTTAGCTCTTTCATTGCATGTATATATAATTATCCTCACTATATTATGCAGATTGAAGATCGTCGAATGCAGAAAGGCAGAAATATATGATATTGGGTTCATTAACACAAATATCATAGATGAATGGACGGTTAAACATGATGCCAAAGAAACCGATGCCAACTTGCTAAAATCGTTGCTTCAAAATCAAAACAAAGATAAAATACTCTTTCCTTACAACTTCAAGTGAGTGTTATTGTCTTGTGCATATTCGGTTTCCAGTATTACTCGAGGTTATAGTAATGTAATTGATGAGTTATGCGTGCGTGTGCAGCTTCCACTTTATTCTCCTAGAGATTAATCTCAAGCAGGGACTAGTAACCATCTTAGACTCGAGACGAAAAAATCCCGAGGACTATGCGGACATGACTAAAATGCTCGAGAAGTAAGTTCAATCGATCATTATCGCACCATATTCGCAACTTTGTTCATTTTCTGATATCAAGTAATTGTTTTCTTTGTCCCGCAGGGTTTGGAAAGTATTCACCGCACAAGCTCCAGGACTGCCGGGGAGCCGCGATTTACACACCCGAAAGTAAGTACTACTAGCTAGCTAGTTCCGCGCATCTCCCATTGATTCTAGCTACTTTCATCAATACCATTTATAATGCTTCATTATCAGTTTGATTGACCTCTATTTCTCATAAATTGCTTGTGGTAGGAACCCGGGAATAATTATTGTGGATACTACGTTTGCGAGTTCATCTACAACGCAACTTGCAAAAATAAGCGGGGTGATAACACACAAGTATAGGGGATCGCAATAGTTTTCGAGGGTAGAGTATTCAACCCAAATTTATTGACTCGACACAAGGGGAGCCAAAGAATATTCTCAAGTATTAGCAGCTGAATTGTCAATTCAACCACACCTGGATAACTTAATATCTGCAACAAGGTATTTAGTAGCAAAGTAATATGATAGTAGTGATAACGATAGCAAAAGTAATATTTTTGGGTTTTGTAGTGATTGTAACAATACCAACGGAAAAGTAAATAAGCGAAGAATAATATAGGAAAAGCTCGTAGGCATTGGATCGGTGATGGAGAATTATGTCGGATGCAGTCGATCATGTAACAGTCATAACATAGGGCGACACAGAACTAGCTCCAGTTCATCAATGTAATGTAGGCATGTATTCGGAATATAGTCATACGTGCTTATGGAAAAGAACTTGCATGACATATTTTGTCCTACCCTCCCGTGGCAGCGGGGTCTTATTGGAAACTAAGGGATATTAAGGCCTCCTTATAATAGAGTACCGGATCAAAGCATTAACACATAGTGAATACATGAACTCCTCAAACAACGGTCGTCACCGGTAATGATCCCAATTATTGTCACTTCGGGGTTAACGGATCATATATAACACATAATAGGTGACTATAGACTTGCAAGATAGGATCAAGAATTCTCATATGTTGATGAAAACATAATAGGTTCAGATCTGAAATCATGGCACTCGGGCCCTAGTGACAATCATTAAGCATAGCAAAGTCATAGCAACATCAATCTCAGAACATAGTGGATACTAGGGATCAAACCTAAACAAAACTAACTCGATTACATGATAAATCTCATCCAACCCATCACCGTCTAGCAAGCCTACGATGGAATTACTCACGCACGGAGGTGAGCATCATGAAATTGGTGATGGAGGAAGGTTGATGATGATGATGGTGATGGATTCCCCTCTCCGGTGCCCTGAACGGACTCCAGATCAGCCCTCTCGAGAGAGATTAGGGCTTGGCGGCGGCTCCGTATCATAAAACGTGATGAATCCTTCTCTCTGATTTTTTTCTCCCCGAACACGAATATATGGAGTTGGAGTTGAGGTCGATGGAGTGTCAGGGGGCCGATGAGGCAGGGGCGCGCCCAGGGGGGTAGGCGCCCCCAACCCTCGTGGACAGGGTGTGGGCCCCCAAACGTGGATCTTATCGCCAGTATTTTTTATATATTCCAAAAATAATCTCCGTTGATTTTTAGGTCATTCCGAGAACTTTTATTTCTGCACAAAAATAACACCATGGCAATTCTGTTGAAAACAGCGTCAGTCCAGGTTAGTTCCATTCAAATCATGCAAGGCAGAGTCCAAAACAAGGGCAAAAGTGTTTGGAAAAGTAGATACGACGGAGACGTATCACGGGGATACTCTAAAAGACAATTTGAAGTGCGTAAGCAATAATATTCACAATTTCATTTTATTAGACCATCATTTGTGTTGAGTTTCATTCATATATATGTATTGACCCCCTTCTTCAAATTAGACGTGGCAGAAACTTGTTGTTCGACCAATCTCTCGGAGAAGGAGAGGTCGATCACTTCCCTCTATATATGTTCATGACGATCTTCTGTACTTAATGGTTTCATTCATTTGCTTACTAGCTAGCGTATCGAGCCCTCTCTATACGTATAGTACGTAGCGTTGACCAAGCACGGAGATAAGAGAGGACACTTCTTTCTATTAGCTAGCTAACACAATATATGAAACCCCTACATTAACCCTACAAAATCCCCAAAATCCCCAACCCCCCCCCCCTTTCAAAAAAACCTCCAGCCACTGAATTGTTGATGCGTGGATGCCTTTTGGTCCCGGTTGGTCCTAACTAAATTGTTGATGCATGGGCAAGCCGCAACGGCCACGTGGAGCCCCATCTGTCCCGGTTCGTATAAGAACTGTGACTAAATGTATTGGGCTTTAGTACCGACCCTTTAGTCCCCGTTTCCGAACAGGGACAAATGGGCCTTATGAACCGGGACAAATGGGCCTTTTTCTACTAGTGACAGTATGGTTCAATTGCACAATAAATCTAAAATTTGAATTGAGTGCTTGACAATCCAAATAGATAGAACATGGCAAAAACAATAAATAATAATAGTGAGATACAAAAATGTACTAAATGTGGGAAAAATCTCTTCGTATTCTATTTGACAACTGTCGAACGATTGACAAGAACATATAAAAATAGTCCTACACATTCACACATGCAACCGATAACAAAATCTCCACATATTCTATTTAATTTTTTACTAGAGTCTGACACATATGTTAGAGTTTGAGTCATATACTTCATGTAGTCTTAACTATCTTCCCTCCCGTATCATTCTCCGTCTCTCTCTGTAAATGAACCAGGATCAGTCTCTACTATCGATCTTTCTTGTACGCTACGGCAAAGGATGTTTTTCCCTCGATATAACAAATGGACACAGCTCTCCAAGGAGAGTAGGAACGCTTCCCAACATCTAGCGACACAGAAAAACAGAAGCTACCGATCGTACGATGGTGTCCTCCTTGAGCGCTACCGGCCTCAACCTTGGTGCTCCACCAACCGAGAGGCTGACAAGGGGTACTACCTCCTCTGTAAGGCGCAAGTCTTGCTGGCCCTGCGAGGTGCGCTAGTGACCGGCCTGTTAGACACCAGTGACGCCGCACCGCAAAAAATAGTGCAGATCGAGCAAGCAGACAAGACCACGGCGATAGGGCCAAATCCCTTGTATGGGCCATGGATTTCGAAGGACCAGTAGGTTCCGAGCTAGCTACCTATTGAATTCACTTTCCTAGGAGATCCTCGCGCAGGTCATCGGTGAGGAAAGCACCTTTGATCTCTAGACTGCCCTCACGATGTTGTTCGCATCGCAGTTACAACCTCGGATCACAAATATGAGAATCGCCATCGCCAACGCAAAGAAGGGAAACATGTTTAGCAACATCTTCATCACCAAGATGAAGTGCATGGATGAAGAGCTAGCTGCGGCCACTCGTCCGGTGTCCGACTCGAAGATGGTGGACTACATCCTCGCAGGACTTGATCGGGACTATGATCCCATCGTTGTTGCGGTCGGCACTATCAAGAATTCAATTATTGTTGATAATCTCTTCTCGCGGATCTCCGCGTTTGACCAGAGAATCAGATGTTGGCCAATGGGCCAACTGGCTTTCACTCTTCTGCCAATGCCATCTACAGAGGGCGTGGGCAATCTCACACCAAAGGAGGCTGTGGGCAAGGGAACAAAGGGCGTGGTCGTGGTGATCACCCATCTCCCTCTCCTACTCGCAGTGGTGGTGGCGACGGCTATCAACAACATTAGCGACAACCACCACAACAGCAGCAACAACAATAGGAGGGAGATTATCCCAAATGCCAAATCTGCTACAAATACCATGCTAGCGGCGCCAGGGCCTGCTGGCATCACTATGAGGAGGATCACAAAGAAAAGAAGAAGGCCAATCTCATCACCAACTCCTACGGGATTGATACAAATTGGTATGCAGATTTTGGAGCCACTGAGCACATCACGGGGGAACTCGACAAGTTAATGATGCGGGAAAGGTATACCAAAGAGATGACCAAGTGCACACGGCAAGTGGAACCGGTATGGATATTACTCACACTAGTAACTCAATTGTTAAAACCCCCATAAAAGACTTGCATCTAAATAATGTCCTACATGTTCCCCATGCATCGAAAAATCTTGTCTACGTTCATCAATTTACCCTTGACAACAATGTTCTCATAATATTTTACCACTACTCTGTTGTGATTAAGGACTTGACAACGAGGAGAGTCATTCTTAGAGGAACATGTGAAGGAGGTCTCTATCCACTTATATCATCACCGTCATCTTCATGGTCAAATAAACAAGCCTGGAGTGTCACCAAACCATCTTCGGCAAAGTGGCATAGACGCTTGGGTCATCCATCTTCGGTTATCGTTCAACATGTTTTAGTAGGAATAAACTCCCTTATGAGTCTAGTAATGAGCCAGTTTGTGATGCGTGTCAACAAGCTAAAAGTCATCAGTTACCATATCCCATCTCTACCAGTGTATCTACTGCTCCTTTGTAACTTGTCTTTTCACATGTTTGAGGGCCAGCGCCCACTTCAGTTGGTAGATTCTCACACTATGTAAGGTTCATTGATGACTATTGTAAATTTACTTGGATTTATTTACTAAAGAAACATTCTGATGTATTTCAAGTGTTTAGCAATTTCCAAAATCTTGTTGAACGCCAACTGAACTCCAAAATCCTTGCCATACAAACAGACTGGGGTGGTGAGTATGAGAAACTCAATTACTTTTTCCATAAGATAGTAATTTCAAATCATGTCTCGTGTCCTCACGCTCACCAACAGAATGGTTCTACTAAAGGAAAACATTGTCATGTTGTTGAAATAGGACTAGCATTGCTAGCTCATGCATCCATGCCTCTCAAGTTCTGGGATGAATGTTTTCTCATTGCGACATATCTTATTAATATTCGTCCTAGCAAAGTGATCAAATTTGAGAGTCCAATAACACGTCTCTTTGGTGTCACCCCAGATTACAAATCTCTTCGCATCTTTGGCTATGCATGTTGGCCAAATCTTAGACCATACAATACATGCAAACTTGCGGTTCGTTCCAAACAATGTGTCTTTTTAGGCTACAGTCCTATGCATAAAGGGGTTAAATGCCTTGATGTCTCTACTAGTAGGGTACATATATACATATGTTGTCTTTGATGAACCAGTCTTTCCTTTCAAGTCACTTCATCCAAATGCCGGTGCCCTTCTTTGTAAGGAAATTATTCTCTTTCCATCCAATCCTAGGGATTTTGATCAAGGGGGCGATAACATTTGAGCTAACCAATGTGCTAATTTTCTTGCTAGTTCCACTCTTGGTGTTATGCCTGTGCAGGTCCCTAAATAAAACGGAGGACAAAATGATCAAAATCATGAAAATCCAGCACAAAATGAGGTATTATTTCATGTAAACGAAGAAGGATCAGTAGGCGTGGACCACGAGGAGGATTTGGCGGCTCCTGCGGTGCCTGTGTGGCTGCCAGCGTCGGATCGCATGCGTGAATCCACCTGGGATCAGGTGCCCATCAGCAGCCAGGAAAGTGAACATACAGGGCTCGGGGAGCCACTCCATGGATGCCGCGTCTCCATGCGGGACCCAACGGTCCACCCGCGTCCAACCGACAGTGACGACAGGGGCGAGCGCCCACCCGACAACGACAGCTGGTATGCCAGCCCGCATGTAGCAAAAGGCGGGTGCAGGATCTCGTGCGGCTTCGGGTTCTATGGCCCGGACCAACTCCCATTACTAGGAAAAGGGCTACTAATGGCGCACCAGTTTTGCCTACTAATGGCGCATCACTGGTGCGCCATTAGTATCACGCCACTAGTATTTTTTACTAATGGCGCACCACTGGTGCGCCATTAGTATCTGGTATACTAATGGCCACGGTGCACCATTAGTACAGGCCACTAGTGCGCCATTAGTATAGGCCACGGTGCGCCATTAGTATTTTTGAATTTTGAAGGCGGGAAAATAGTAGTGGCGCACCGTCTAACCCCCACCGTGCGCCATTGCTATTTTTGAATTTTGAATTTGGATCTGGATCGTGATTTTTTTGCCCATTTTTTGCTCGTTTTTTTTGCTCATTTTTTGGCACGATATTATTTCAAATTTTGTTCCTGTTTTTGGATCTTGTACGTTCTTTTGCCGTGTTCTTTTGCCGGAGAGGAGTTCGCCAGAGAGGAGGAGGAGGAGGTCACCGGAGAGGCGCTCGCCTACATCGCCGGAGAGGAGTTCACCGAAGCATCGAAGAGGAGGAAGGAGAAACCATGAGGGAATGGGAGGAGAGGAGGGAGGAGGAGCTCACCGGAGAGGAGGGAGGAGAAACCGTGAGGGGAGGGGAGGGGAGGAGAGGAGAGGAGAGGAGAGGAGGGAAGAGGAGGTCCCCGGAGAGGAGGAGGTCGCCGGAGAGGAGGAGGAGGTCGCCGGAGAGGAGGAGGAGGAGGTCGCCGGAGAGGTGGAGGGTAGTATGGTGGTGGAGAGAAGGGAAGATGGAGTGGAGGAGAGGAGGAGATGGAGTGGAGGAGAGGAGGAGATGGAGTGGAGGAGAGGTGGAGTGGAGGAGGTGCGCACATCCATATATACGACATAGTAATGGCGCACCGTGGGCAGGTGCGCCATTACTAACTTTTTTAATTTTTTTTGAATTCTGAAGGCGGGAAGATACTAATGGCGCACCATGGGCAGGTGCGCCATTAGTAACTTTTATTTTTATTTTTTTACTTATTTTGAATTTTGAAGCCGGGAAGATACTAATGGCGCACCATGGGCAGGTGCGCCATTAGTAAGTTTGAATTTTTTTGCCTCTCCAGATCTTAAAAGCCCCGTATCTTTTTTTCTGTTAGGTTTTTGAGGATTTTGAAAATGTTTAACGGGGTTCCCCCCGTTAAATTCGGATGTAACTTTTCGAGTAGATGATTTTTCATATAAAAAACTTTTTCATCCGAGTTCGTACGCAAAAGTTATGCCCATTTTTACAAATTCTCGAGAGATTTTGCAAAAAAGTCGAAAATTCATGTGTGTAAATTTTGCTAACAACTAGACCACATATCACATGGGAATCTTATTTTCTTTTATTTTTTTGACATTTCTATCATTTTTTTTGAAACTGAAAAGGCGGTCCAC
>NC_053027.1:6229437-6256279 GCF_003073215.2 Triticum urartu
CCCCCCTTAATCCGTCCCTGTTTCCGAGGGACCGCACTGCCTTGATGTGATTCCTCAAAGGCCAAATATTAAGTTGTTTTAACAAAGAACACTCCAATCTTCCTGGCCCCCATGCTAAGATATCTTCCTCCAATCTCGGTGACGGTCTTATTTTCAGAATTTCCACTACGTCAGCCTGCACAAAGTATTTAGATAGGAGATTATACTTCCAAGCACCACTTTCATTCAGCAAATCAGAAACAAAGCGGATTCTGCATGCCCCTTGCCGCGAGATGGGCTTATAAGAATACGGCCGAGGGATCCAACTATCCCTCCAGCGAGAGGCTTCAGTTGTTTCTTACTTATATTTTTGTTTTGCCTCAAAAAAACAACTTATATTTTTGTTTTTCTCAAAAAAACTTAGATTTTTGTTTGTGAACTGCGTCTTACAAAAATCATGGCAGTTAAATGTCCGCATGATTAAAAATATGTGTCTAATATTCTGAAAAAGTTGTTCATGAAAAAATTAAAAAGTTTGCCCACATAATTTAAAATAAATAAATATCAAACATAAATTTGAAAAGTAAAAAAAGGAAATAAAACAAATACAAACTAGTAGAGAAATACGCCAACCCAACATCTACCTTTGGAGACACCTGTAGAGCTCCTTTATAATCACCCAGTTACGTTGTGACATTTGGTAGCACCCAAAGTGTTCCTCCGGTAAACGGGAGTTGCATAATCTCATAGTCATAGGAACATGTATAAGTCATGAAGAAAGCAATAGCAACATACTAAACGATCGGGTGCTAAGCTAATGGAATGGGTCATGTCAATCACATCATTCTCCTAATGATGTGATCCCATTAATCAAATAACAACTCTTTTGTTTATGGTTAGGAAACATAACCATCTTCGATTAACGAGCTAGTCAAGTAGAGGCATACTAGTGACACTTTGTTTGTCTATGTATTCACACAAGTATTATGTTTCCGGTTAATACAATTCTAGCATGAATAATAAACATTTATCATGATATAAGGAAATAAATAATAACTTTATTATTGCCTCTAGGGCATATTTCCTTCATTCCTCCGCATCCGCCCCCATTTCGGCCTATGGCTCAAGACTTTCAATGTCAAGCCGAAGGTGGTGCGCGGCAACCAGGCGGAGTGTGGAGGCGCCATGGTGGGCAAGATGGCCAACGTCTTATGGCTCGAGGGCTCCTTTGTGGAGACCCTGAAGGGGTGGCAATCGAGGTGGTTTTACATCACCGAGCCGCGCGACCCCGAATGGGTCGCAGCCCCCGAGTTTCGATCCGGACCCCCTACGCGGCTCACCTCCTGGAAGGATACGGGCCTGTCGTGGGGTAAAAAGGAGAGCTGACTGGACTCCAAACATGCGTCCAAACCCTGGTGGACAAGAAGCTCAAACTTGTCAATGTAGTCCAGGTTATGCTCATCCGCCTGATCCTCCCAAGTCAACAACAGGCTTTCAACCTGTGGGAGTTCGACCCGGCGCAGCACCGAACTCTGAGCAGGCTCTTCGACATGACGTACGAAGATGCCTGGAAGGTGCTTTTCAAGGGCGCCGAGGCCCCCGCATCCGCTACCGAGGATCGCGGATTCAGTACACAGCGTCACGCGCATGCGGTAAGCTGTTTTTTCCTTTTGCAGGGTATCGATTTTTCATAGTTTGACTCCATGCGGGATCTAAGCTCCCTTACCTTTGACAAGATTGGCAGGAGACGTCCGGACAGATCAACTGTCCGGCTCCTTTGCCCGAAGGCCCGGTGGATGCTCGTTTGGCGAAGCTGTTGGTTCCGGCACCCCATGTGGTGCCGGAGAAGAGGGCCAAGAAGAAGGCCACGGGGACTCGAAAGAGTGCCCGGCGCCTGGAGGTGTCGGATCCCTCATCCGACGACTCCAAGACGCACTCCTCCCATGAAGACGAGGAGGAGGAAGAAGAGACCCCTCCCCCTCCAGCGGGGGAAGGGAAGAAAAGAAAGGTCGCCCCAACTGGGGAGGCCGAAGGGTCCAAGAAGGGGAAAACCCTTTCTCCAGACTACTCCACCGATGCCGACGACGGCGGAGAGGAGTGGCCGCCCAGGGCCAAGCCCCTGGCCAAATCATAAGTATCCGGATACCAGAGTAATTCACAGTATTCGTTTATTGCACAGCTTCCCCTTATGTCGAATATGTTTATGCAGCCCACCCAAAGACCGGCTCGACGCGTCGTCGAGCGGCTCACTAGACTCGTCGGATGTGAACTCGCTTCCGACGGCTTCCACCCCCCGCCCTACGGACGACACCGAAGTGTTGTCCCAACAGGTTCCATGCCGGGAGGAGGTGGTCCTGGAGGCGCGCAAGGCGACCTCCCGGACTCCAGGAGTAAAGGGGATGAAACCCCCCAGGGCTCCAAGTTCGGCCCTAGGCCGGACACCGCTCCGGAACCTTCAAAGGTTCCAAAGTCCGGCGGGGGACCTCCTTCCCAGAGGAGCAAGCCCACCGTGCCGGTAACCTCCGTCCATCCAGAGGCGCCGCACAATCTGTTGGAGGCGCTCCAAGGCGCCTCCATCGATGAGGAGCACCGCACCATTATGAGTGCGGTGGTCCAGAAGGACTGACTGAAGCTTGTACTAGCCTTTTAACGGGCTTTGAGGCAAGTAAAGAATGTGTAAATAATATTACCGCATAGACAGTAGCCCCTGATGCTCTGTTTGGCGTTCGGGGAGAAAAGCCGAATAGAGGATCAAATAAAATTCGCAGGAGTCTAACAAAAAGGAGTCAATATGCGTATGCAGGCTTCTCTGCCTGCGTCCGCCGCACTGACTGCGGAAGTGGACACGCTAAAGCAGAACCTCGAGCAGTCCGAGCAAGAGCTCGGGCGTGCCAAGAAGCAGCTCGAGGACAATGAAGGTAAGAAATACCTTGTTTAAATATATATATATATAAAAAGGTGCAATTGCAAAAAATGACAGGATTATCGTGGCTATTGCAAGGGCCACGTCTGTGGTGGCGACCCTTAAGCAAGCGCTGGTCGAGGCCGAGAAGAGGGCGGCCACGGAGCGCACCGAGCGGGAGAAGTATGAGGCCGAGGTTGGCAAGGTACGGCAAGAGCTCCAGGCTCTCATGGAAAAACATGAAAGTTTGGAGCTTGACTCAAAGACGCGAGCGTCCGAGCTCGCGGTGGCTATTGAAAATGCCAAGTCTGCCAAGGCCGAATCCCAGAAGACCCTCCAGGAGTTGGATGAGGTGAAGAAGATAGCGGCGGGTAAGGCATTCTTTATGCAAAGCAAACACATAAACGTGAGTTACTTGTTACTTACCCGAATCTGGAGCTCTCCAGGAGCGTTCGCAGATCTTCCCCGGAGTGTGTTCGATGCCGCCACATTCTATCGAGCCGGGGAGGGCAGCTCGACAGAGAAGGTGTTCTGGTCACAGTATGCTAAGGCCGGACACCCCGTGCCCCTGAGCGACCAGCTGAAGCAACTGGTCGAGCTCCACAAGGCGGCCGAACAGGCCATGAAGGGCCTCATAGTTCGGCTGTGGCCTGGAGGGGCTCTGCCTGGGAGCTATTTCGGGCTGGTGCGGCGGCTCGTGGAGGCCTGTCCAAGGCTCGAAGTCATCAAGCGCTCCGTCTGCATTGAAGGTGCCCGTAGGGCCCTTGCCCGTGCTAAGGTGCACTGGGGCAAGCTGGATGCTGAGAAGCTTGTGAAGGACGGGCCACCGCCGGGGAAAGAGCATCGCAGGCCCGAGAATTATTATAAGGATGTTCTGAAGGGTGCCTGCCTTGTGGCGGATGAATGTTCTAGGGATGTAATTTTTGAGTGAAACTTGCTTGTTTTGTCCTGTGCGCTGAAAACTTGTTCATATGCGATAAGCAATGCTGTTGGAATTTAAAATATTACCTTCCGTGCGGCTGTTTATCAATTCTGAGAGATGGCAAGTCGTCGGCTTCTGCCCCCGTGCCGCTAGTGCTGGGGTGTTCAGGGGTAAACCTGAGCGCTCTTTTTCCCATGTTTGGGTCCTTTGAGGGAGGCGCTCAGCCCAACGAACAAGGCAATCGGACTATAATGCGTGA
Source organism: Triticum urartu (assembly GCF_003073215.2). Taxonomy (NCBI): domain Eukaryota; kingdom Viridiplantae; phylum Streptophyta; class Magnoliopsida; order Poales; family Poaceae; genus Triticum; species Triticum urartu. The sequence continues at coordinate 6,233,500 of NC_053027.1, forward strand.
ACACTCTCACTTAGCCATAGAATTCTATAATTTTAAATTTCGGTGAAGCCCCTGGTATTTGGAAGACCGAGTTCGGGGCGCTATCCACGCCTTGGCCGGACAGAGCCGACTCCTCGCTCTAAGCGGCATAAGTCTTTAGGGACTCGAAAAACCTCTCGAACAGCGACCAGCTCTCGCTTCATCATGACAGTCAGTTTTAGCTTTCTCCACTGAGGTGCTCGACCCAGCTCAACTGGGGCACAATCGCAGTGGTTCTCCTAGTGCTACCTTAGCCGATATAGCGGAACGTAAGGCACCAAAACATAGGAGCCAGGCAAACCCAACTATTGACCCAAGACATGATTCGGAGCCGATGCATATAATGCTATAAGTTCGGGGTGCCGCACTTGTTAAAGTGTTCGGACTTCTCACACCATGTTGAGGGGTACAGAAGCCCCTGGTGTATTTCGGCCGTACCAAAGTGTACGGGTGCAACATGTCATTAAGGAACATATATAAAAAAGTAATGCAAAAATAGACAAAAGCTATGCATTGTTTATTAAAGAGGGCTGCGATCAAAAAATGATACAAATAATGCGATAAGCAAAAGGTTGGACTATTTAACATGTCTGTTCCAGGGGCAAGCTGCGGAATAGTATGCGAAACAGGTATACTGCTCGTGATAGAGACCACCTAGGCGTTCCGTAATGCGGCGTGGCTTGTCTGCTTCCCTGGTTCTTGCATCGTTTGTGCAGCAATTGAACTACCGAACAGGCCTTCCGACGAGTGGAGTCCTGAAAGTAAGAGAAAATTAAAAAATCGGCAGCCCCTGGTGCGGTTTAAGCCGTGTTTCGGGCGTGCCGTGATGGTGCCCCTCCCCCTGTACCCATGGTATTTCTAGAGCATAGTTATGTACGCGAAGTACTGGTATCGCATTTTTGCGAGGGCTGGGGTTGGGGCCGCATTGCAACGCCTGCTCGGGTCGTGCCACGCGGTCTTGTTGTAGGTTACTCCGGGCGCGCTTGACAGTGTCCGGTCATTTAATGGCCGGACTAGAGAACTGCCTGGAGAGGCTGCTTTGTACTTCTGTTGCAAGGGCCGCCGTGTGCTCCTCCGTTCGGAGGGAGCGTTCGGTGTTTCCATTTACCGTAATTACTCCTTGAGGGCCTGGCATTTTGAGCTTAAGGTATGCGTAGTGCGGTACCGCATTGAACTTGGCGAATGCGGTTCGCCCAAGCAGTGCGTGATAGCCACTGCGGAATGGGACTATGTCGATGATTAACTCCTCGCTTCGGAAATTATCCGGAGATCCGAAGACCACTTCAAGTGTGACTGAGCCTGTACAGTTGGCCTCTACACCTGGTATTACGCCTTTAAAGGTCGTTTTGGTGGGCTTAATCCTCGAGGGATCTATGCCCATTTTCCGCACTGTATCCTGGTAAAGTAGGTTCAGGCTGCTGCCGCCGTCCATAAGGACTCTAGTGAGATGAAATCCGTCAATAATTGGGTCTAGAACCAATGCGGCGAATCCACCATGACGGATGCTAGTGGGATGGTCCCTTTGATCAAAGGTGATCGGGCGGGAGGACCATGGCTTGAACTTTGGGGCGACTGGCTCTACCGCATATACGTCCCTTAACGCGCGCTTCCGCTCCCTTTTGGAGACGTGGGTTGCGTATATCATGTTCATCGTCCGCACTTGTGGGGGAAAACCCTTCTGTCCACTGTTGTTCGGTGGCCAGGACTCCTCGTCATCATCGCTATGCAGCCCCTTGTCTTCATTTTCAGCATTTAACTTGCCTGCCTGCTTGAACACCCAACAATCCCTGTTGGTGTGATTGGCCGGCTTTTCGGGGGTGCCATGTATCTGGCATAAGCGGTCGAGTATTCGGTCCAAACTGGACGGGCCCCTAGGATTCCTTTTGAATGGCTTTTTCCATTGACCGGATTTAGAGCCTCTGAATCCGGCATTAACTGTCGTATCCTCAGTATTGTCGCCGTTAATGCGGCGCTTCTGCTTGTTGCGACGCGACCTGCCACTACTGTCCCTGGCTCTGTTGGAAAAGGCAGTGCCTAGGAGGCGCTTAGGCACGCCTAGGCGCTAGGCAGTGGCCAAACGCCTCGCCTAGGGCATAAATGGAGGTCTAGGCAGGGCAAGCAAGGAATTATTTACCCAAGTAAGAAATCATGCCACATACCGCACTAATATGCAAAACGGGTTATATTCCAATGGCAGTAGATGGTAATCAACTTATTTATATGCCCTAAACTAATATCAACACCCATATAATCACAAAGACACTACGAGTAAAAATTATATTACCGCCTAGGCCACGCCTAGGGCTCTTAGGCACTGCCTAGGCACTAGGCGAAGGCCAACCGCCTTGCTTGCGCCTACCGCTTTTTCCAACCTCCCTGGTATCCGAATTACCAGGGTTCTTGGTCATATTGTTGCTACGAGCAAGCCAGCTGTCTTCTCCCGCGCAAAAGCGGGTCATGAGTGTCGTGAGTGCTGCCATAGACTTCGGCTTTTCCTGTCCAAGGTGCCGGGCAAGCCACTCGTCACGGATATTGTGCTTGAAGGCTGCTAGGGCCTCAGCGTCCGGACAGTCGACTATTTGATTTTTCTTTGTTAGGAACCGTGTCCAGAATTGCTTGGCCGATTCCTCTGGCTGCTGAATTACGTGACTTAGGTCATCGGTGTCTGGGGGTCGCAGATAAGTGCCTTGGAAATTGTCGAGGAATGCGGCTTCGAGGTCCTCCCAACAACTTATTGATCCTGTTGGCAAGCTGTTAAGCCAATGTCGAGTTGGTCCTTTAAGCTTGAGTGGGAGGTATTTGATGGCGTGGAAATCATCGCCGCGGGCCATGTGGATATGAAGGAGATAATCCTCGATTCATACCGCAGGATCTGTTGTGCCATCATATGATTCGATGTTTACGGGTTTGAAACCCTCGGGGATTTGATGATCCATTATTTTGTCTGTGAAGCATAGTGGGTGTGCGGCACCTCTGTACTGGGCTATATCACGACGTAGCTCCAATGAGCTTTGTCTACTATGTTCGGCCCTGCCGAATTTGTGGCCGGCGTGACGGTTACGCCAAGTGCTTCCTCCTCTAATCGAGGTAGCAACCTGCGCTTTGGGTAGCTCTCGGAGAGGTGTTCGAGTTTATGCTCTTCGGCTGCAAGGACTTCAGTCCATCTGTCGACTAGCAAATCTTGGTCAGCTCTAAGTTGTTGCTGTTTTTCTTGAGGCTTCTTGCCGTGGCCATAAGCCTGCGTTGAAAACACTCTTGCTCGACGGGATCCTCTGGCACGACGAATTCGTCGTCGTCGAGGCTTGCCTCGTCTTTGGAGGGAGGCATATAATTATCGTCCTCGACCTCTCTGTCTACCGCTCTCTCATGAGGGCGGGTTTCTCCATCCTCCTATGCTAAATCTTGCTGGAGGGGGTTTTCTTCGGCACTTTCCGGAGTATTATTATCTCCCGTGCTGGAATCACCGTATTTGTTTTAGCGGGATTTTGAGCGGCGCCGCTGATGCGGCGCTTAGGCTGTTTCTTGGAGGGGTCATCCTCCGCTGTTCCATCGCCATCTCCTTCTTTTGGGGTGTCCACCATGTATATGTCGTATGACGAGGTGGCTTTCCAGGGCCTGATAGGTGTTGGTTCTTCATCGTCTCCTTCATCGGCGTCCATACCGTCGATGTCTTCGGAGTCAAAGTCGAGCATGTCGGTTAAGTCGTCAACAGTGGCTACAAAGTGGGTGGTGGGTGGGCTTTGAATTTCTTCATCGTCCGAATCCCAACCTTGCTGACCGTAGTCCGGCCAGGGCTCTCCTGATAAAGAGAGAGACTTTAGTGTCTTCAGAATATCGCTGAAAGGCGAGTGCTGAAAGATGTCCGCGGCAGTAAACTCCATGATCGGCGCCCAATCGGATTCGATCGGTAGGGGCGCGGAGGGTTTGGAGTCCGGAGAGGAGTCCGGCTCCTTGGAGTCACGAGTCTCGCAGAGTGCGGGGCTGGTGTTCGGCTCGATCGCCGTTGGGATCGTAGCCCCCGAGGTGGCGTCCAACCACCCATCCTCGATCGGCGCAGTTGGCTATGAATTAAGGGTCGAAGCTGATGCGGATGCGGCCTCCAGGGCACTGTTTGGCGGCAGAGCTAGATCATGCTCGTCGTGACAGTATGGCGCGCTCGGCAGTGGCTCGAATCCGTCGAAGATCAAGTCCCCGCGGATGTCAGCCGTGTAGTTTAAGCTTCCAAATCTGACCTGACGGCCAGGGGCATAGCTTTCGATCTGCTCCAGATGGCCAAGTGAATTGGCCCGCAGTGTGAAGCCGCCGAAGACGAAGATCTGTCCGGGGAGGAAGGTCTCACCCTGGACTGCATCGCCATTGATGATCGTAGGAGCCATCAAGCCTGACAGCGACGACACAGAGGAACTCTCAATGAAAGCACCAATGTCGGTGTCAAAACCGGCGGATCTCGGGTAGGGGGTCCCGAACTGTGCGTCTAGGCCGAATGGTAACAGGAGGCAAGGGACACGAAGTTTTACCCAGGTTCGGGCCCTCTCGATGGAGGTAAAACCCTACGTCCTGCTTGATTAATATTGATGATATGGGTAGTACAAGAGTAGATCTACCACGAGATCAGAGAGGCTAAACCCTAGAAGGTAGCCTATGGTATGATTGTTGTTGTATATGTTGTCCTACAGACTAAAACCCTCCGGTTTATATAGACACCGGAGAGGGTTAGGGTTACACAAAGTCGGTTACAATGGTAGGAGATCTGCATATCCGTATCGCCAAGCTTGCCTTCCACGCCAAGGAAAGTCCTTTCAGGAGACGGGACGAAGTCTTCAATCTTGTATCTTCATAGTCCAGGAGTCCGGCTGAAGGTATAGTCCGGCCATCCGGACACCCCCTAATCCAGGACTCCCTCAATGGTCCTAAGAAATTCTATAGGAACGAGAAGGAAATTATTTATTTTCCTGATAGGCACATTGCTGCCCTCATGCTTGGTAATGATCCAATACTTCTTGGTTATTGCAGGAGCTTTTAGGTTTCATTGTTTTCCCCTACAAATAATCGTCTTACAAATGGTCCATGTTCATTTCATTTATGGGATCATGTTTGTCATATGTTTGCACTTTACATAGGTCACCAACATGTTGGAATTCGAGTATTTGAGAGATAAGCATACATGTTGCGGCATAGAAGAACATTATGTACTATATTCTTAGAACTGGAAGTATTATGTATTTTTCTTTGTCTATCTTGGTAGTCCTACTCTTATCTTCTATTTCTACTTTACCAGGGAGTTTTTATCATGACTAACTTGACAAAAGGTAAATCCTCGAAAACCGCACATAGTATAAATATGGAGGTTAGTTTAGTCTCAGGTTTCTAAATTACATCTTTGTCTTGCCCGTCATTATGAAACATTTGTAGGTCCGAATCTATTCAAAGGCTTGCTTTTCCTATCGAAATTCTTCTTTTTGTTAACAGATATTTCATGAATTTATTCCATATATAATATGTACAATTATTGGATTAGATTTTAAGAACATCAGAGTAATTTACAAAGTTGCAAACAAAGAGTATTTTGTTCATTTAATTTTCATTTATCATGGGTATGCTTCTCTGAATAATTCTCCTACCTAAGCACACATGCATGTTCTACCTCGGCACATGGCTCTTATTTGTTAACCGAGATGGTACAAAGTTCAACGGAGTTATGTTTATAAATATAATTGCACACGGTGCAAAATGAGGGCTTCGAGAAGTGCCCCAATGATGAAACGCGGAAAATGATCCGATTGCATATTGTTGATATGTTGGACTTAAAATTAGCTAAAAGATTTGAACCTCTGGTTCCAAGTGGACTCCATCTAATGGAAGTTCGAAAATATATGTCGATGTTGGTTTGTATTTTGATCCTGATAGAAAATATTGTACTTTATTTCTATGGGTTATGACCCTATACTAACTGTTAGAGCATTGCCCAATATGTAGGAATGTTCGTGTACCTCAAACATGTGCGTGCATATAGATCTTCCATAGTGCCTTTGTTTCCTTTTCATTATCAACTTAATAAATGCCATTTGAAAATGTAACTGATTCATTTTAATAAAAAAAATCTAGCCCCGTGCGAATGCACGGGTTGACGACTAGTTTGAAATAAAAGCTGTACATCAGCGATTTCAGCCAAAATGACAGCATAATCCAGTTTAAGAATAGTCAATAAATCAACTATAAATAGACCCAATGATAGCATTTAAGTTCAACAATGCAGTTATTGATATAGTTCAACAAAGTAGGCAAAGTAACACACATATGAATGTACAAGTTCAAATAAATAGAGGTGATAATAACATGATATCTTTCATCCTGTATACATGCTCTCCTTGCTGCCGCTGTGTGGGTTTCATGTGATATAGCTACCAATCAGAGAAACACAGAGATGTCAAGTGGGACGGAAGGCTACAACCAGGTTCAGCCCACGGCAGCAAGCTGTACAAATTTCTTCTTGAAGAACTTAATCCGAAGAGGGGACTACAACCAATAGGAAGAGATCAAGGCAACAGCCAATGAAACCAGAGAAAAGGACAAGGGAGGAAAGAGAAAAGTGCCCGTAGATTTTATCGTTCTTGACATAGATTGCAATCCTTCATGTCCTATTATTCTTGGTAGACCTTTCCTTAGAACGATTGGTGCAATTATTGATATGAAGGAAGGAAATATTAGATTCCAATTTCCGTTAAGGAAAGGCATGGAACATTTTCCTAGAAAGCAAATTAAATTACCTTATGAATCTATTATTAGAGCCACTTATGGATTGCCTACCAAAGATGGCAATACCTAGATCTATCCTTGCTTTTTATGCCTAGCTAGGGGCGTTAAACGATAGCGCTTGTTGGGAGGCAACCCAATTTTATTTTTATTCCTTGCTTTTTGCTCCTGTTTAGTAATAAATAATTTATCTAGCCTCTATTGTGGTTGTGTTTTTTGTGTTTAATTAGTGTTTGTGCCAAGTAGAACCGTTGGGAAGACTTGGGGAAAGTCTTGTTAATCTTGCTGTAAAAAACAGAAACTTTAGTGCTCACGAGAACTGCTCCCATTTTTATTTGGAAAGTGCTATTTAGTTAATTAGTTTTGAAGATGATTAATAGATAAATCCTCACGTCCAGAAATTTATTTTATAATTTTTGGGGTTCCAGATCTTGCGCTAGCTACAGACTGTTCTGTTTTTGACAGATTCTGTTTTTCGTGTGTTGTTTGCTTATTTTGATAAATCTATGGCTAGTAAAATAGTTTATAAACCATAGAGAAGTTGGAATACATTAGGTTTTACACCAATATAAATAAAGAATGAGTTCATTACAGTACCTTGATGTGGACTTTTGTTTTCTTTCGCTAACGGAGCTCACGAGATTTTCTACTTTAAGTTTTGTGTTGTGAAGTTTTCAAGTTTTGGGTAAAGATTTGATGGATTATGGAACAAGGAGTGGCCAGATCCTAATCTTGGGGATTCCCATGGCACCCCCCAAGACAATTTAAGGACACCAAAAAGCCAAAGCTTGGGGATGCCCCGGAAGGCATCCCCTCTTTTGTCTACTTCCATCGATAACTTTACTTGGAGCTATATTTTTATTCACCACATGATATGTGTTTTTCTTGGAGCGTCTTGTATGATTTGAGTCTTTGCTTTTTAGTTTACCACAATCATCTTTTATGTACACACCTTTTGAGAGAGACACACATTGTCGGTGTCAAAACCGGCGGATCTCGGGTAGGGGGTCCCGAACTGTGCGTCTAAGGCGGATGGTAACAGGAGGCAGGGGACACGATGTTTTACCCAGGTTCGGGCCCTCTTGACGGAGGTAAAACCCTACGTCCTGCTCAATTTATTCTTGATGATATGGGTATTACAAGAGTTGATCTACCACGAGATCGGAGAGGCTAAACCCTAGAAGCTAGCCTATGGTATGATTGTATGTTGTCCTACGGACTAAAACCCTCCGGCTTATATAAACACCGGAGGGGGCTAGGGTTACACAAGGTCGGTTACAAAGGAGGACATATACATATCCGTATTGCCTAGCTTGCCTTCCACGCCAAGTAGAGGCCCATCCGGACACGAGACGAAGTCTGCAATCTTGTATCTTCATAGTACAACAGTCCGGTCAAAGGATATAGTCCGACTATCCGGAGACCCCCTAATCCAGGACTCCCTCAGTAGCCCATGAACCAGGCTTCAATGACGATGAATCCGGCGCGCAGTGTTGTCTTCGGCATTGCAAGGCGGGTTCCTCCTCCGGATACACCACAGAAGAGTTCGAATAAAAGGATAATGTCCAACCCTGCAAAATAAGTTCCACATACCACTGTAGAGATAATAATATTTCCACAAATCTAATCTGCTGACACATTTTGGCAACATGACATCATGCCATGGCGCAGTGATCATTCGAACCGTTTTTCTTTAACTAGCCCCGCACATAACGCGAGGCAGTTTCTTGACACGTCTTGTCAAAGCAGAGATCGTGTCCCCCTTATTACGGGATTCTCATCAATACGGGCATGGGTAACCCAACCGCGTCATCAATTACGGCGCTTGGAGGATAAGCGAGTTTTACTAGGCTAGTGGGGGCGCATAGTTTCGACCGCCCTTATAAAGGGATAAGGTTTATCCTTTTTCTACCCACGCCTTCTTCCTCCTTGCTCATCCATTCTCGCGCACTCGAGCTCCAACGCCCAAGTCCACATCCTTCTCCTCAACCTTCTCCAAACATGTCAAGAGCGGGAGGCAAGTGGATGGCTTCCTCCATCACGGAGGGACACATCAAAAAGCTACGCGGAGCCGGATACTTATCCGCGAATATTGCGCATCGCCTGCCCGCTGCGGGGCAGATCGTCCCCACCCTGGAACCTCACGAGAGGGTAGTCTTCCTCCACCACTTCCTCCGCGGACTGGGGTTTCCCCTCCATCCATTCGTCTGTGGTCTTATGTTCTACTACGGGCTGGACTTTCATGATCTAGCCCCGAACTTCATCCTCAACATTTCGGCGTTCATCGTCGTGTGTGAGGCTTTCCTCGCATCCGGCCCCACTTCGGCCTGTGGCTGAAGACCTTCAATATCAAGCCGAAGGTGGTGGGAGGCCAACAAGCAGAATGCGGCAGAGCCATGGTGGACAAGATGCCCAATGTTATATGGCTTGAAGGCTCCTTCGTGGAGACCATAAAGGGGTGGCAATCGGCGTGGTTCTACATCACCGAGCCGCGCGACACCAACTAGGTGGTGGCCCCCGAGTTTCGATCCGGAGTCCCCACGCGGCTCACCTCCTAGAAGGAGAAGGGCCTATCCTGGGGTTCATCGGTGGAGCTCGACGGACTCCAGAAATGTATCCGGAATATGGCAAGCAAGAAGCTCAAGCTTGTCAACATAGTCCAGGTCATGCTCTTCCGCCAGATCCTCCTGTGTCAACAATGGGATTTCAACTTGTGGGAGTTCGACCCGGCCCAGCACCAGACTCTGAGTGAGCTCTTCGACACGACGCACAAGGACGTATGGAGGGTGCTGTTCAAGGGTGCCGAGGTCCCTTCCTCTCTCACCGAGGACCGCGGGCTAAGCGCGAAGCGCCCTGCGAATCCAGTAAGTTTTGTACATTTGGTAGGATTTTTACTTCCCATAGCTTAACCACGCGCGGGGTATGAGCTCCCATGCCTTTGACAGGACTAGGTGGGGGCATCGGAGAAGATCGACTGTCCGGCCCCTCTGCCAGAAGACACCGCGGACGCTCTCCTGACGGAGATGCTGACTCCGACTCCTTACAAGGTGCCGGAGAAGACCAAGAAGAAGGCCAAGGGAACCCGAAAGAGTTCCCGACGCCAGGTGATATCGGACTCATCGTCCGATAACTTCGCGACGCACTCCTCCCCCGAAGACGAGGAGGAAGATGAAGATGCTCCCCCTTCAGTCGGGGGAGACAAGAAAAGGAAGGTCGCCCCGACCGGGGGGGGCGAATGGTCCAAGAAGGGGAGGACCCTCCTTCCGGACTACTCCACCACCGCCGCCGAAGGCGAAGACGAGTGGCTGCTCAGGGCCAAGCCCCTGGCGAAGTCGTAAGTATTCGGATACCAGAGTAACTCATAGCATACCTTTGTCGCACTGCTTCTCCTAACGCCGAATATGATTATGCAGACCGCCCCAAGCTCGTATCGACGTATCTTCGTAGGGAGGCTCCTTGGACTCGTCGGATATGGATAGCTATCCACTTACGACCGCCACCTCCCCTTGCCCTACGGACAATGCCGAGGTATTGCCTCAAGAGGCACTGGGTCGAGGGGAGACAATCCCGGAGGCGCCTCAAGGCAACCTTCTGGACTCCGGGGGCAGAGGGAGTAAGGCTCCCAAGGGCTCTGAGTTCGGCCCTCAGCCGAACACCGCGCCGGAACCTCCAGTGGTTCTGGTCTCAGGCAGGCGCCCTCCTTCCAAAAGGGGCAAGACGCCTGTGCCGGTGACCTCTGTCCATCCAGAGGCACCGGACGATCTGCTAGGAGCGCTTCGTAGCGCTTCCATCGAGGAAGAGAACCGCACTATTATGAGTGCGGTGATCCAGAAGGTTCAGTCCGCCAAGAGCGGACTGACTGAAGCCTGTGCCAGCCTTCTAACAGGCTTTGAGGTAAGTATTTGAAATATAGGAAAAATATTACCGCATAGACAGTAGCCCCTGATGCTCTATTTGGTGTTCAAAAAGAAAAGCCGAATAGAGGATCAACTAATATCTGGAGGAGTCTAATATAAGTATGTCTATATGCGTATGCAGGCTTCGCTGCTGACCTCTGCGGCATTGACTGCGGAGGTCGCCGTACTGAAGCAGGACCTCGAAGGGTCCAAGAAAGAGCTCGGCCTTGCCAAGAGGCAGCTCGAGGAGAACAAAGGTAAGTAACACCTAGTCTATAGATGTGTATATATACAAAAAGGATGCGATTGCCAAATGACAAGATCATCTTTAATTTGCCAGGGGCCACAACCGAGGTGGCAACCCTGAAGCAAACGCTATCCGAGGCCGAAAACAAAGCGGCCCAGGTGCGCACCGAGCGGGAAAAACAAGAGGCACGGGTGCGCGAGGTGCAGCAAGAGCTCCATGCTCTCGTGACGAAGCATGAGGCGTTGGAGCTTGACTTGAAAACGCGAGAGTCCGAGCTTGCCGCGGCCCTTGAGAGTGCAAAGAGTGCCAAGGCTGAAGCCCAAAAGGCTCTCTAGGAGATTGATGCGATGAAGAAGATAGCGGCGGGTAAGGCATTCAATATGCAAAGCAAGCATGTGAAAGTAAATTACTTGTTACTTACCCGAGTCCGGAGCTCTCCAAGAGCATTCGCAGATTTGCCCCGCAGTGTGTCGGATGTCGCACAGTTTTACCAGGCCGAGGAGGGAAGCTCAACGGAGAAGCTGTTCTGGTCTCAGTATACTGGGACCGAACACCCGATGCCTCTGAGCGACCAGCTGAAGCAACTGGTCGAGCTGCACAAGGCGGCCGAACAGGCCATGATGGGCTTTATAGTCCGGATGTGGCCTAGCGACGCCCTTCCCAACAACTACTTTGGCCTGGTGGGGCGGCTTGTGGATGCCTGCCCACGGCTGGAAGTCATTGAGCGGTCCGTCTGCATCGAAGGTGCACGCCGGGCTTTCGCCCGTGCGAAGGTGCACTGGGCCAAGATGGACGCCGTGAAGCTGGTGAAGGAAGGGCCGCCGCAGGGTAAGGAGCATCGCCACCCCAAGATGTACTATGAGGGTGTCCTGAAGGGTGCCCGTCTTGTAGCGGACGAGTGTGCGAAAGATGTAATATTTGAATAAACTTGCTTGTGTAATCCTGTATTATGAAAACTTGTTCATATGCGCTATGGAACGCTTGTTTGAATTTAAAATATTGCCTTCTGTTCGGCTGTTTATAGAATCTGAGAGATGGCTAGTCGTCGGCTTCTGCCCCCACGCCACGAGTGCTAGGGTGTTCGGGATAAAACCTGAGCAGCCTTGTTCCCATTTTTTGGGTCCTTCGAGGGAGGTGCTCAGCACAACGAACAAGGCAATCGGACTATAATGCGTCATCACTCTCACTTAGCCATAGAATTCTATAATTTTAAATTTCGGCAAAGCCCCTAGTATTCGGAAGGCCGAATTCGGGGCGCTATACACGCCTTAAGCCGGACAGGGTCGACTCCTCGCTCTAAGTGGCATAAGTCTTTAGGGACTTGAGACCTCTCGAACAGCGACCAGTCTCTCACCTTATCATGACAGTCAATTTTAGCTTTCTCTACTGAGGTGCTTAGCCTAGCAGAACCGGGGCACAATCGCAGTAGTTCTCCCAGTGCTACCTTAGCCGATATAGCGGAACGTAAGGTACCAAAACATGGGAGCTGGGCAAACCCAACTATTGACCCAAGACATGATTCGGAGCTGATGCATATAATGCTATAAGTTCGGGGTGCCGCACTGTCGAAAGTGTTCGGACTTCTCATGCCGTATTATGGGGTATAATTAAGCCCCTAGCGTATTGGCCGTACCAGAGTGTACGGGTGCTAGATGTCATGAATGAACATATATATATATATATATATATATATATATAAAGGAAGAATGCAATAATAGTTTTAATGCTATGCATTGTTTATTCAAAAAGGTGCGTTAGAGCAGAATGATACAAGTAGTGCGATAAGCAAAAAGTAGGACTATTTGACATGTCCCTTCCAAGGGCAAGCTGAGGAATGGTATTAAAGCAAGTATTTCACTCGTTATCGTAATCCACCTGGGAGTTCTGTGGTGTGATGTAGCTTTCTGCCTCCTTGGTTGCTCCATCATGTGTTTGGCAATCATGCTGCCGGACAGGGTTTCCAGAGATTAACGTCCTGAAAGAGAAAAATAACAAAGCGGGAAGCCCCTAGTGCGGTTTAAGCCGCATCTTGGGGCGTGCCGTAGTCGTGCCCCCTTCCCACCTGTGCCCATGGTATTTTTAATGCGTAATTATGTACGTGTGGCACGGACTTTGCCGTTTGGCTGGGACCGGGGTGGGGGCCGCATTGCTATGCGAGCTTGGAATGTGCCAGGCGGTCATGTTGCCGATTACTCCGGGCACGCTTGAAGGTGTCTGGGTCCTTAATCGCCGAACTAGTGGATTGCCTTAAGAGGCTGCTTTGCGCTTCTGCTGCGAGGGCCGCAGTGTGCTCCTCCGTACGGAGGGAGCGCTCTGTGCTTCCATTGACTGTGATGACCCCCTGAGGTCCTGGCATCTTGAGCTTGAGATATGCATAATGCGGTACCGCATTGAATCTCGCAAATGTGGTTCGCCCGAGCAGTGCATGGTAGCCACTGCGGAACGGGACTATGTCAAAGATTAACTCTTCGCTTCGGAAGTTATCCAGAGATCCGAAGAGCACTTCCAGTGTGACTGAGCCTGTGCAATGGGCCTCTACACCTGGTATGACGCCTTTAAAGGTCGTTTTTGTGGGTTTTATCCTTGAGGGGTCTATACCCATTTTGCGCACTGTGTCCTGATAAAGCAAGTTCAGGCTGCTGCCGCCATCCATAAGGACTCAAGTGAGGTGAAATCCGCCAATGATTGGGTCTAGGACCAATGCGGCGAATCTGCCATGACGGATACTAGTGGGGTGGTCCCTGCCGTCGAAGGTGATCGGATAGGAGGACCATGAGTTGAACTTTGGGGCGACTGGCTCCAACGCATATACGTCCCTAAGCGCATGCTTCCGCTCCCTCTTGGGGATGTGGGTTGTGTATATCATGTTCATCGTCCGCACTTGTGGGGAGAACCTCTTCTATCCTCCAGTGTTCGGCTGCCGGGTGATACATCTCCAATGTATCTATAATTTTTGATTGCTCCATGCTATATTATCTACTGTTTTGAATGTTTATGGGCTTTATTATACACTTTTATATCATTTTTGTGACTAACCTATTAACCCAGAGCCAGTGCCAGTTTCTGTTTTTACCCTGTTTTAGGGTTTCGAAGAAAAGGAAAATCAAACGGAGTCCAATTGACCTGAAACTTCACGGAACTCTTTTTTGGAAGGAAAGAAGCCCAGAAGACTTGGAGTGCACGTCGGGGGATCTGCGAGGAGGTCACGAGGCAGGGGGGCGCCCACCCCCCTGGGCGCGCCCTCCACCCTCGTGAGCCCCTCGTGGCCCCCCTGACGTACTTCTTCCGCCTATATATCTCCATATACCCTAAAAACATCGGAGAGCACAATAGATCAGGAGTTCCACTGCCAGAAGCCTCCGTAGCCACCGAAAGCCAATCTTGACCCGTTCCAGCACCCTGCCGGAGGGGGGCATCCCTCTCCAGTGGCCATCCCTCTCCGGTGGCCATCTTCATCATCCCGGTGCTCTCCATGACGAGGAGGGAGTAGTTCTCCCTCGGGGCTGAGGGTATGTACCAGTAACTATGTGTTTGATCTCTCTCTCTCTCTCTCTCTCGTGTTCTTGATTTGGCACGGTCTTGATGTATCGCGAGATTTACTATCATAGTTGGATCTTATGTTTCTCCTCCCCCTATACTCTCTTGTAATGAATTGAGTTTCCCCTTTGAAGTAATCTTATCGGATTGAGTCTTTAAAGATTTGAGAACACTTGATGTATGTCTTCCGTGGATATCTGTGGTGACAATGGGATATCACGTGATTCACTTGATGTATGTTTTGGTGATCAACTTGCGGGTTCCGCCCATGAACCTATGCATAGGGGTTGGCACACGTTTTCGTCGTGATTCTCCGGTAGAACTTTGGGGCACTCTTTGAGGTCCTTTGTGTTGGTTGAATAGATGAATCTGAGATTGTGTGATGCATATCGTATAATCATACCCATGGATACTTGAGGTGACATTGGAGTATCTAGGTGACATTAGGGTTTTGATTGATTTATGTCTTAAGGTGTTATTCTAGTACGAACTCTAGGGCAGTTTGTGACACTTATAGGAATAGCCCAACGGATTGATTGGAAAGAATAACTTTGAGGTGGTTTCATACCCTACCATAATCTCTTCGTTCGTTCTCCGCTATTAGTGACTTTGGAGTGACTCTTTGTTGCATGTTGAGGGATAGTTATGTGATCCAATTATGTTAGTATTGTTGAGAGGACTTACACTAGTGAAAGTATGAACCCTAGGCCTTGTTTCTAGCATTGCAATACCGTTTACGCTCACTTTTATCATTAGTTACCTTGCTGTTTTTATATTTTCAGATTACAAAAACTATTATCTACTATCCATATTGCACTTGTATCACCATCTCTTCGCCGAACTAGTGCACCTATACAATTTACCATTGTATTGGGTGTGTTGGGGACACAAGAGACTCTTTGTTATTTGGTTGCAGAGTTGCTTGAGAGAGACCATCTTCATCCTACGCCTCCTACGGATTGATAAACCTTAGGTCATCAACTTGAGGAAAATTTGCTACTGTCCTACAAACCTCTGCACTTGGAGGCCCAACAACGTCTACAAGAAGAAGGTTGTGTAGTAGACATCAAGCTCTTTTCTGGCGCCGTTGCCGGGGAGGTTAGCGCTTGAAGGTATATCTTTAGATCTTGCAATCGAGTCTTTTAGTTTCTTGTTTTATCACTAGTTTAGTTTATAAAAGAAAACTACCAAAAAATGGAATTGAGTTTGTCTCATACGCTTCATCTTTTTAATATCTTTCGTGAGTATGATGGAAAGGAAAATTGTGCTCAAGTGCTAGAAGAAGAAATCTATAAAATGTTTGGCACTAAATATTTGAATGATGAGCATGATTGCAATGTTGTTTGTATGAATTCCTTGAATATCCATGATGTTAATGATATGCAAAGCCACAAGCTTGGGGAAGCTATGTTTGATGAAGATGATATTTTTTGTCCCCCAAGTGTTGATGAACAAATTTATTATGATGAAAGCATGCCTCCTATTTATGATGATTATGTTGATGAAAGTGGTTTCGGAGAGGTCATGACTTTATTTTGTGATGAATCCACTATTCCGGAAGAGGTTCCAATTGATTATGAGAACAAAGTTGCTATCTATGATGATTATTGTGATGGCTTGTATGCTATAAAGAATAATTATATCCATGAAACCTGTCATCATGATTTTAGTTTTCAATTGGATTATGCCTCACATGATAATTATTTTGTTGAGTTTGCTCCCACTACTATTCATGAGAAGAATTTTGCACATGTGGAGAGTAATAAAAATTCTATGCTTGTAGATCATGAAAAGAATGATTTAGGTGCTGGATATATTGTTGAATTCATTCATGATGCTACTGAAAATTATTATGAGGGAGGAATATATGCTTGTAGGAATTGCAATAATATCAAGTTTCCTCTCTATGTGCTTAAAGTTTTGAAGTTATGCTTGTTTTACCGTCCTATGCAAGTTGATTCTTGTTCCCACAAGTTGTTTGCTCACAAAATCCCTATGCATAGGAAGTATGTTAGACTTAAAGGTGCTAGTCATATTCTTCATGATGCTCTCTTTATGTTTCAATTCTTATCTTTTATGTGAGCATCGTTGAAATCATCATGCCTAGCTAGGGGCATTAAACGATAGCGCTTGTTGGGAGGCAACCCAAATTTATTTTTGTCCCTTGCTTTTTGTTCCTGTTTAGTATTACATAATCCATCTAGCCTCTGTTTGTATGTGGTTTTATGCTTTTAATTAGTGTTTGTGCCAAGTAGAACCGTTGGGAAGACTTGGGGAAAGTCTTTGCGATCATGCTGTAAAAAACAGAAACTTTAGCGCTCACGAGAATTGCTGCCATTTTTATTTGGAGAGTGCTATTTAGTTAATTATTTTTGCAGATGATTAATAGATAAATTACTCAGGTCCAGCAATTTATTTTAGAATTTTTGGGGTTCCAGAAGTATACGTTTGATCCAGATTACTACAGACTGTTCTGTTTTTGACAGATTCTGCTTTTCGTGTGTTGTTTGCTTATTTTGATGAATCTATGGCTAGTAAAATAGTTTATAAACCATAGAGAAGTTGGAATACAGTAGGTTTAACACCATAGCTTCAAGAAGAGCCTAGCGTCGAGCTTTTCAGGGAATTCTTCTATCTGAACCGCCAAAATGAATTCACAAACGGGCCCAGCTTAGAACTTGGTGGAATCTCAATTCAACGCAGAAGAGACGCCATTTTCCCTCAAGCAGCTCTACCGAGTCACCCCAAGGACTGGAACCAGACATGTTCTATTGTAAAGATATCTCGCTGGCTGATGAAAATCCATTGCCAGGTTACCGTGCTGAACGTCTTGATCCAAAACATCAACTCCCCGAGAAACTTGTTGGGGAACGTAGCAGAATTTTAAAATTTTCTACGCATCACCAAGATCAATCTATGGATTCATCTAGCAACTAGGGAAAGGGGAGTGCGTCTACATACCCTTGTACATCACGAGCGGAAGCGTTCAAGAGAACGGGGTTGATGGAGTCGTACTCGTCGTGATCCAAATCACCGATGACCAAGTGTCGAACGGACGGCACCTCCGCATTCAACACACATACAGTTGGGGAGACGTCTCCTCCTTCTTCATCTGGCAAGGGGAAGGAGAGGTTGATGGAGATCCAGCAGCACGACGGCGTGGTGGTGGAAGCAGCGGTGATCTCGGCAGGGCTTCGCCAAGCTCCAACGAGAGAGAGAGAGAGAGAGAGGTGTTACGAGGGGAGAGGGAGGGGCTAGGGACTTGGTGCGGCTGACCTCCCTCCCCCCCCCACTATATATAGGGCCCCTAGGGGGGGCGCTGGCCCTAGGAGATGGGATTTCCAAGGGGGGGCGGCGGCCAAGGGGAACTTGCCCCCCAAGCCAAGTGGGGCACCCCCCCCCCACCCCTAGGGTTTCCAACCCTAGGCGCGGGGGGAGGCCCATGGGGGGCACCAGCCCACCAGGGGCTGGTTCCCGTCCCACTTCAGCCCATGGGGCCCTCCGGGATAGGTGGCCCCACCCGATGGACCCCCGGGACCCTTCCGGTGGTCCCGGTACAATACCGATTACCCCTGAAACCTTCCCGATGGCCAAAACTGGACTTCCTATATATAAATCTTCACCTCCGGACCATTCCAGAACTCCTCGTGACGTCCGGGATCTCATCCGGGACTCCGAACAACTTTCGGGTTACCGCATACTAATATCTCTACAACCCTAGCGTCACCGAACCTTAAGTATGTAGACCCTACGGGTTCGGGAGACATGCAGACATGACCGAGACGACTCTCCGGTCAATAACCAAAAGCGGGATCTGGATACCCATGTTGGCTCCCACATGTTCCACAATGATCTCATCAGATGAACCACGATGTCAAGGATTCAATCAATCCCGTATCCAATTCCCTTTGTCATTCGGCACGTTACTTTCCCGAGATTCGATCGTCGGTATCCCAATACCTTGTTCAATCTCGTTACCGGCAAGTCACTTTACTCGTTCCGTAACACATCATCCCGTGACCAACTATTTAGTCACACTGAGCTCATTATGATGATGCATTACCGAGTGGTCCCGGAGATACCTCTCTGTCATACGGAGTGACAAATCCCAGCCTCGATTCATGCCAACCCAACAGACACTTTCGGAGATACCTGTAGTGTACCTTTATAGCCACCCAGTTACGTTGTGACGTTTGGCACACCCAAAGCACTCCTACGTTATCCGGGAGTTGCACAATCTCATGGTCTAAGGAAATGATACTTGACACTTAGAAAAGCTCTAGCAAACGAACTACACGATCTTGTGCTATGCTTAGGATTGGGTCTTGTCCATCACATCATTCTCCTAATGATGTGATCCCATTATCAATGACATCCAATGTCCATGGTCAGGAAACCGTAACCATCTATTGATCAACGAGCAAGTCAACTAGAGGCTTACTAGGGACATGTTGTGGTCTATATATTCACACATGTATTATGATTTCCGGATAACACAATTATAGCAATAGACAATTATCATGGACAAGGAAATATAATAATATCCATTTTATTATTGCCTCTAGGGCATATTTCCAACAGTCTCCCACTTGCACTAGA
This sequence comes from Triticum urartu, assembly GCF_003073215.2. Lineage (NCBI taxonomy): Eukaryota > Viridiplantae > Streptophyta > Magnoliopsida > Poales > Poaceae > Triticum > Triticum urartu. The sequence goes on from NC_053027.1 coordinate 6,252,550, forward strand.
GTCAATAATCTAGTTACATTGTGATGAATCGAACACCCATAGAGTTCTGGTGTTGATCATGTTTTGCCTGAGGGAGAGGTTTAGTCAACGGATCTGCAACATTTAGGTCCGTATGCACTTTACAAATATCGTCTCCATTTTGAACATTTTCACGAATGGAGTTGAAGAGCCGCTTGATATGGCTGGTCTTCCTGTGAAACCTGGGCTCCTTGGCAAGGGCAATAGCTCCAGTGTTGTCACAGAAGAGAGTCATCGGGCCCGACGCATTGGGAATAACTCCTAGGTCGGTAATGAACTCCTTCACCCATATTGCTTCTTGTGCTGCCTCCGAGGCTGCCATGTACTCCGCTTCACATGTAGATTCCGCCATGACGCTTTGCTTGCAACTGCACCAGCTGCCTGCCCCACCATTCAAAATATACACGTATCCGGTTTGTGACTTGGAGTCATCCAGATCTGTGTCGAAGCTAGCATCGACGTAACCCTTTACGACGAGCTCTTCGTCACCTCCATAAACGAGAAACATATCCTTAGTCCTTTTCAGGTACTTCGGGATATTCTTGACCGCTGTCCAGTGTTCCATGCCGGGATTACTTTGGTACCTTCCTACCAAACTTACGGCAAGGTTTACATCAGGTCTGGTACACAGCATAGCATACATGATAGACCCTATGGCCGAGGCATAGGGGACGACACTCATCTTTTCTCTATCTTCTGCCGTGGTCGGGCATTGAGCCGTGCTCAATCTCGTACCTTGCAACACAGGCAAGAACCCCTTCTTTGACTGATCCATATTGAACTTCTTCAATATCTTGTCAAGGTACGTACTCTGTGAAAGACCAATGAGGCGTCTCGATCTATCTCTATAGATCTTGATGCCTAATATGTAAGCAGCTTCTCCAAGATCCTTCATTGAAAAACACTTGTTCAAGTAGGCCTTTATGCTTTCCAAGAATTCTATATCATTTCCCATCAATAGTATGTCATCCACATACAATATGAGAAATGCTACAGAGCTCCCACTCACTTTCTTGTAAACGCAGGCTTCTCCATAAGTCTGCGTAAACCCAAACGCTTTGATCATCTCATCAAAACGAATGTTCCAACTCCGAGATGCTTACACCAGCCCATAGATCGAGCATTGGAGCTTGCACACCTTCTCAGCATTCTTAGGATCGACAAAACCTTCCGGCTGCATCATATACAATTCTTCCTTAAGGAAACCATTAAGGAATGCCGTTTTGACGTCCATTTGCCATATCCCATAATCATAGAATGCGGCGATTGATAACATGATTCGGACAGACTTCAGATTCGCTACGGGTGAGAAAGTCTCATCGTAGTCAACCCCTTGAACTTGTCGATAACCCTTAGCGACAAGCCGAGCTTTATAGATGGTCACATTACCATCCGCGTCTGTCTTCTTCTTGATCCATTTATTTTCTATGGCTCGCCAATCATCAGCAAGTCAGTCAAAGTCCATACTTTGTTTTCATACATGGATCCTATCTTGGATTTCATGGCTTCCAGCCATTTGTCGAAGTCTGGGCCCGCCATCACTTCTTCATAGTTTGAAGGTTCACCATTGTCTAACAACATGATTTCCAGGACAGGGTTGCCGTACCACTCTGGTGCGGAACGTGTCCTTGTGGACCTACGAAGTTCAGTAGCAACTTGATCTGAAGTTTCATGATCATCATCATTAACTTCCTCTCTAGTCGGTGCAGGCACCTCAGGAACATTTTCTTGAGCTGCGCCACTCTCCGGTTCAAGAGGCAATACTTCATCAAGTTCTACTTTCCTCCCACTTACTTCTTTCGAGAGAAACTCTTTCTCTAGAAAGGATCCATTCTAGGCAACAAAGATCTTGCCTTCAGATCTGAGGTAGAAGGTATACCCAATAGTTTCTTTAGGGTATCCTATGAAGACGCATTTTTCCGATTTGGGTTCGAGCTTTTCAGGTTGAAGTTTCTTCACATAAGCATCGCGTCCCCAAACTTTTAGAAACAACAGCTTAGGTTTCTTCCCGAACCATAATTCATACGGTGTCGTCTCAACGGATTTCGACGGAGCCCTTTTAAAGTGAATGCGGTAGTCTCTAAAGCATAGCCCCAAAATGACAGCGGTAGATCGGTAAGAGACATCATAGATCGCACCATATCCAATAGAGTGCGATTACGACGTTCGGACACACCATTACGCTGAGGTGTTCCAGGCGGCGTGAGTTGTGAAACTATTCCACATTTCCTTAAGTGCGTGCCAAATTCGTGACTCAAGTATTCTCCCCCACGATCTGATCGCAAGAACTTGATTTTCCTGTCACGTTGATTCTCAACCTCACTCTGAAATTCCTTGAACTTTTCAAAGGTCTCAGACTTGTGTTTCATTAAGTAGACATACCCATATCTACTCAAGTCATCAGTGAGGGTGAGAACATAACGATAGCCACCACGAGCCTCAACACTCATTGCACCGCACACATCAGTATGTATGATTTCCAACAAGTTGGTTGCTCGCTCCATTGTTCTGGAGAACGGAGTCTTGGTCATTTTGCCCATGAGGCATGGTTCGCACATGTCAAATGATTCATAATCAAGAGACTCCAAAAGTCCATATGCATGGAGTTTCTTCATGCGTTTGACACCAATGTGACCAAGGCGGCAGTGCCACAAGTATGTGGGACTATCATTATCAACCTTACATCTTTTGGTATTCACACTATGAATATGTGTAACATTACGTTCGAGATTAAATAAGAATAAACCATTGACCAGCGGGGCATGGCCATAAAACATATCTCTCATATAAATAGAACAACCATTATTCTCGGATTTAAATGAGTAGCCATCTCGTATTAAACGAGATCCTGATACAATGTTCATGCTCAAAGCTGGGACTAAATAACAATTATTGAGGTTTAAAACTTATCCCGTAGGTAAATGAAGAGGTAGCGTGTCGACGGCGATCACATCGACCTTGGAACCATTCCCGACGCGCATCGTCACCTCATCCTTCGCCAGTCTCCGCTTATTCCGCAGCTCCTGTTTTGAGTTACAAATATGAGCAACCGCACCAGTATCAAATACCCAGGAGCTACTACGAGTACTGGTAAGGTACACATCAATAACATGTATATCACATATACCTTTGGTGTTGCCGGCCTTCTTGTCCGCTAAGTACTTGGGGCAGATCCACTTCCAGTGACCACTTCCCTTGCAATAAAAACACTCAGTCTCAGGCTTGGGTCCATTCTTTGGATTCTTCCCGGCAGCTTGCTTACCGGACGCGGCAACTCCCTTGCCGTCCTTCTTGAAGTTCTTTTTACCCTTGCCTTTCTTGAACTTAGTGGTTTTATTCACCATCAACACTTGACGTTCCTTTTTGATTTCCACCTCCGCTCATTTCAGCATCGAATATACCTCAGGAATGGTCTTTTCCATCCCCTGCATATTGAAGTTCATCACAAAGCTCTTGTAGCTAGGTGGGAGCGACTGAAGGATTCTGTCAACGACCGCATCATCCGGGAGATTAACTCCCAGCTGAGACAAGCGGTTGTGCAACCCAGACATTTTGAGTATGTGCTCGCTGACGGAACTATTCTCCTCCATCTTACAACTGTAGAACTTGTCGGAGACTTCATATCTCTCGACCCGGGCATGAGCTTGGAAAACCATTTTCAGCTCTTGGAACATCTCATATGCTCCGTGTTTCTCAAAATGCTTCTGGGGCC
>NC_053027.1:6257279-6346176 GCF_003073215.2 Triticum urartu
GCTGACATCCGCGGAGACTTGATCTTCAACGGATTCGAGCCACGGCCGAGCGCGCCGCACTGTCATGATGGGCATGATTTAGCTCTACCGCCGAACAGTGCCCTGGAGGCCGCGCCCGCATCAGCTCCGTCCCTTAGTTCGGAGCCAACTACGTTGATCGAGGATGGGTGGCTAGACACCGCCTCGGGGGCTGCAATCTCAACGGCGATCGAGCCGAACACCAGCCTTATCCTTTGCGAAGCCCGTGACTCCAAGGTGCCGGACTCTCCTCCGGACTCCGAGCCATCCGCGCCCTTGCCAATCGAATCCGATTGGACGGCGATCATGGAATTCACCGCCGTGGATATTTTTCAGCACTCGCCCTTCGGCGACATTCTGAATTCACTAAGGTCTCTCTCTTTGTTAGGAGAGTCCTGGCCGGATTCCGACCGGCAGGATTGGGATGCGGACGACGAAGAAATTCGATGCCCACCCACCACCCACTTCGTAGCCACTGTCGACGATTTAACCGACATGCTAGACTTTGACTCCGAAGACATCGACGGTATGGACGACGATGTAGGAGACGAACAGGAACCAGCGCCTATAGGGCACAGGACAACCACCTCATCTTACGATGTATACATGGTGGACACACCTAAAGGAAGCGACGACGAGGAACAAAGGGACGCAACGAGGGATCATTCCCTCAAAAAGAAGTCAAAGCGGCGACGTAAGCGCCGCTCCAAGCCCCGCCTCGACAGAGACAACAGCCATACAGACCCAGCCACAGAACAGGGCAAACCGGCGGACGACGAACATGCCATCGAGCAACCGTCCGAACAGGGCAACTTGGATAAACAAACCGAACAACCTGTCCCCGGCGAAGATAATAGTCCGGACGACCTCACGCCGGACAAATTGCTGGAGCAGAAGAACAAACACAAAAGGCTCGTCGCCACTGCGCGTAGCCTGAAAAAGTAGAAGCGGAAGCTCAAAACAGTGGAAGATGCACTCAGAATTAGATGGAGCAAAGTACTCAACAATGCAGACAAATACGGCGGCAGTCGCCACACAAAAAGCTATCCGGAGCGAAAGCTACTGCCCAAATTTGATGAGGAGGCCTTGGAGCCCCCGCAATCAAAAAATAAGGAAGCCACCCGGTCGGATAGACGACCCCATGGCCAACATAGAGCGGCAACCGGCGCCGCACCCAAGCCAGCACGCGATCCACCCAAGGATTCGCATCACAAAGATGGCCCAGCCAGATCTATCTACGGGCCAAGAAAGCAAGCTCTAGTAAGCAATGCAACACAACAAATATCCGAACAACATGGCACACCCAAGTACAGGGGTGCCGCACACCCCCTATGTTTCACCGATGAGGTGCTGGACCATGAATTTCCCACGGGATTCAAGCCCGTAAACATAGAGGCATACGACGGAACAACAGACCCTGGAGTCTGGATTGAGGATTATATCCTCCACATACACATGGCCAGAGGAGATGACCTCCACGCCATAAAATACTTACCCCTCAAGCTCAAAGGGCCAGCCCGGCATTGGCTTAAAAGCCTTCCCGAAAACACCATTGGAAGTTGGGAAGAGCTCGAGGATGCTTTTCGGGCAAATTTTCAAGGGACCTATGTCTGACCTCCGGATGCGGACGATTTAAGCCATATAACTCAACATTCCGGAGAGTCAGCCTGGAAACTCTGGAACAGATTTCTTACTAAAAAGAATCAAATAGTCGACTGTCCGGACGCCGAAGCCTTAGCAGCTTTCAAACACAGAGTTCGAGACGAATGGCTCGCCAGACACCTCGGCCAAGAAAAGCCAAGAACAATGGCCGCATTAACAAGCCTCATGACCCGCTTTTGCGCGGGAGAGGACATCTGGTTGGCAAGATGCAGCACCAGCGACCCAAGTACATCCGAAGTCAGGGATGGAAATGGGAAACCGCGATGCAGCAAGGACCAGCGCCGGAATAAGGGGAGCATCCCGAAGAGCACGGCAGTCAACGCCGGATTCAAAAGCTCTCGGCAGAATCAGAAAAAGCTGCCCCCTAAGGATAACAGGGACGAGCTATCTAACCTAAACAAAATCTTGGACAAGATATGTCAAATCCACAGTACTCCCGGGAAACCTGCAAATCATACCCACAGAGATTGTTGGGTCTTCAAGCAATCCGGCAAACTCAACGCCGAACACAAGGGGCTCGACACACCAAGTGAGGACGATGACGAACCCCACAAGCAGAGCACCGGGAAACAAAAGAATTTCCCACAAGAAGTCAAAACAGTAAACTTACTTCACGTGACAAAAGGGAAAAACAGAGTGGCACCTATAGAGATACGCGCCATACAGCCTATCCCAAAGGAGTCTCGCCACTGGTTGTTAAAACCGATCACCTTCGACCATCAGGATTACTCTAGAAGTATCCGGAACGCAGGCTGGACTGCCTTGATGTTAGATCCGATAATCGACGGACTCCACTTTACACATGTCCTAATGGACGGCGGCAGTGGTCTAAACCTGCTACATCAGGACACAATCCACAAAATGGGGATAGACCCAACAAAAATTCGCCATAGCAACACTTCCTTTCAAGGAGTAACGCCAGGCCCGGATGCCCATTGCATGGGTTCTCTCCGTCTAGAAGTTATGTTCGGCTCCCCTGATAACTTCCGCCGCGAAAAGCTAACCTTCCACATCACCCCATTTTCATGTAGCTATCAAGCACTACTGGGACGCGAAGCTTTCGCCCGCTTTAACGCAATACCGCATTATGCATCTCTTACGCTTAAGATGCCCGGTCCACGAGGCATCATCTCACTAAAGGGAAATACCGAGTGTTCCTCGAGCACGAAAGAATATGCGGCTGCCTTGGCAGCCATACATTAAAATAGCTTCACCAACAAAAGCATCTACCAGGTCTTCAAGACCACGGACACGGCTAGGCGAGTCCGGAGGAAACATATAATCGATAAAGGTTTAGTAGTCGTACACCCCTACACAAGGGGCTCCGCGTATGTCAAATACGCGACAATAAGGCTCAATTTTACCCGTCTTAAATTATACATTGTTTATCTAGTACAGCGTACATTCCGCACTACTATTCTTTTTTTTCCAGCTAAGTTCCTCACTTTTATAGATGAACACCATGCTATGCCCGTCCAGGACACGGCACAACGGAGACACAGGCGCAGACGTGCAGCAGGGACCCGTCTCCAGGATTCTTTTTAGATTAAGACCCTGCATAAACCTTTTTACTGTCTCTTGTTGATACACATCCCCCGGATTCTCAGTATAGCCGAGGAGGAGGCTGGCGTCTTGGCATGTGGCCACGTCAGAATTTTGCACGTACCTGGACATCAGGGGCTTATTACCAAGGGCGCTGTTCCGCCCGTTTTCATAAAAGACCGAATACCTTAGGGAGTGTTCGGTGTCGCGAGTTTGGCCTTATATGCATCAGCTCCGAATCATGTCTTTGGTCAAATGTTGGGTTTGCCCGGCTCCTGTGTTTTGCTGCCTTACGTTCTGCTCTATCGGCTAAGGCGGCACCAGGAGAACTACTGCGATTGTGCCCCGGTTCAGCCAGGCGAGCACCTCAGTAGAGAAAACCGAAAACTGACTGTCATGATATAGCGTGAGACTGGTCAACCACTCGATGACCTGCCAGAATCTTTAGGATTCCTCCGTATTAACGAAGGGCCGTTTCCCGGCCAGGCACACACCCGCCCCGAATTCGAGTGAGCGCGGTGCCCCCAGGGGCTATATAGTAGCCCCACTGTCAAACTCCTATGGCTAAGTGAAAGTGATAAAGCATTATAGTCCGCTTGCCTAGTTCATTGCGCTATCACCTCCTTAATTGGACCAATACGTTGGATCAAGTGTGAAAATGCGCCTTCTGCGAACACCCCCGCATTATATGCGTGGGGGCTGAAGCCGAAGACTGCCATCTTTCAGGTTATATACACATATACATTAACGGCTGCACAGGAGGTATTTTTAATTCTTGAAGGCACAAGTATAAAAAGCTTTTATATTCCATCAAAATATTTTTTACAATAACACATGTTATTCGAACATAATATCCTTCGAGCACTGCGTCTCTATTAAACGAGCGCCCTGCAGAACTTCCTGAAAATAGTGCTCGACAGGTACTCGGCTTCCGTCCGAGTCTTGGGATGCAACAGCGGTGGCCTTCATCTCCGCCCAGTATGTCTTGACACGGGCAAGAGCCATCCGCGCACCCTCTATGCATGCTGACCTCTTCATTGCATTGATATGCGGCACCGCACCAAGAAACTGCTGCACCAAGCTAAAATAACTTTTCGGCTCGGGCCTTTCCGGCCACAGATGACTCACGACATAATTCATGGCGAGTCCGGATAACCTATTCAGCTTGGCCCATTCGGCCAAACGGTCGGTTAATGGAAGTGGACGCTCCGGATTGTGGAACTGTGACTAGAAGAGCTTTTCCACTTCGCGATCCTCTTGATCTTGGAAGTGTTCAGCCGCGTCCGCGGCACTCACCGCCAAATCCAGATAAGTTTCTGCCGTACTCCACAACCGGTCCAACGGAGCATATTTAGGATCCCCGAACTTCATCCGCAGCATAAAGGGCTTTCCAGCCGCGATATCTCTGGCCTGATGTAGCTCCTCCTTCATAGCTCTCATCGCAGAGCGAGCATCCTTGGCCTCTGTAGTGGCCTTCTCCAGGTCCGTCTGTTCCGCCCGATCTTCTTTTTTAAGAAGCTTGCAGCGGTCGGCAGCGCTTTTCAACTTTACAGCCATCTCAGCCATTTCCTTCTTGCTTCGGCAGTGAGCAGCCTATTCGGCTTTCAGCTCTTCAACCGCCTTTAAGGTAGCCGCATCGCTTTTCCTGGCCTGCTCCTTGGCTCGGGCAAGTTCCGTCCGAAGGTTCTCCATGGCAGCGACACCATCTGCATCAAGCACACATGTTGTAAGACACAGACATCAAGCTCCTCTTACCAGGTATCTCCAGAGAAATTACATACCTTGTGCCTCATCAAGCCGCTTGTTGACAAGCGCGATGTCGGCATCTGCCACTTCAAGTTGCCGCTTTAGCTCGGCAAATTCACCAGTCCGGCTAGCCACCGGACACTTCGCCACCTACATAGGAAATGCGTCATATTATACCTGGGGTTATGATCCTCTGCGCACCGTCACTTTTGACAACGCACAGAGTCTCAGGGGCTACTATCTACACAGGGCGCATCTTATATATGTGGAATGGTCAAAAGGTACATCATTTCGTGTACCTCAAAACCTGTCAGTAAACTCCTGACGGCCTCGTGCAACCCGCACTCCGCGGATGAAATCCTTTCAATCACCGTACCCATCAACGTACGGTGTTCTTCTGAGATAGACGCTCGCCCGAGCAGATCCTTCAGCTCCTCCGACCGTGCACCGGACGGTGTCGGACTCGTCCGATGGCCTTTTTCGAAGGCCAGACACGGAGGGCTTTGGGGGGCCATATGACTGCCTTCCGGCCCCGCCGGATTCGGAGAAACCCTCCGTGACGACACCTCAGGGTCACCCGCCTTGCAAGGCTGTACCGCAGGGGGAGGCGTTCCACTCTCCATCATCTCCGGAAGAAGATCCCCCGAAGAGGAGCTCTGCTGAGAAGGGATGAGATCCGAACTACAAGATAAAATTTCGGTTATTTTCCTCAGAAATAGAACAGGGATGTCTCTCATTTTAAACTCCCATCTCTACTTACGGCTCGGTGGAGGGCTGATCCCCTTGGGGGCACAGTGCGGCTGAGGTATCCCCCGGCACAGGACCCTTTGACGAAGATTTCTTCCCCCACTTTGAGACCATGGTCTCCGGGTCTTCAGAGGCGGTCCTCTTCTTCCCCTGGGTAGAGCAATTCTCAATTCCTCCTTTCCTGGAAGCCTCCTTCGGGGAGGCGGTAGCTTCCTTGTGCCCCCCTTTGCCTTCTTCCAAGGGCACAACCTCCAGCATCCTGGTCAACACGGGATCCGGCGTGGTCTCAAGGAGGGGGGCCGGACACCTGATTAGCTTTGCTTTCGCTATCCACTCCTGTTTAAGGGACAACTCCTATTAAGGGCAATTTTATGATAAATATACGGATAGCGTGTCCGGGCACATGGCTACTTACTTGAGTATCCGGGCGATTGCAGCTCAGACCTGTGTCCTCGGTCAAGTCCGGACACATTGCTTGTCATCCGAAGAACAATTTGTACATCTCCACGGGCGTCGCGCCCATAAAATGTTGGAGAGCTCGTGGTCCCTCTGGATTGAACTCCCACAGGCGGAGGGGGCGACATTTGCAGGGCAGGGTTCGGCGAATCAACATGACCTGCGTCACTACGACCAGACTGATGTCTCTTTCTAGGAGATCTCGAATGCGGCCCTGCAACAAGAGCACGTCCTTGGACGGGCCCCAGTCCAACCCTTTATTGACCCATGACGCTAGCTGTGGTGGGGGACCCGAGCGAAAAGCAGGTGGCGCCACCCACTTGGTGCCCCTGGGAGCTGTGATATAAAACCACTCTCGTTGCCATAAGCTGAACTCCTCTTGAAAAGAGCCCTCGGGCCATGGAGCGTCGGCATTCTTGCTTATAACAGCACCTCCGCATTCGGCCTGCTGTCCCATGATCATCTTCGGCTCTACTTTGAAGGTCTTGAGCCATAGTCCGAAGTGAGGAGTAATGCGGAGGAAGGCTTCACACACGACGATGAATGATGAAATGTGGAGGATGGACTCCGGAGCTAAGTCATGAAATTCCAGCCCATAATAGAACATAAACCCCCTCACGAAGGGATCCGTCGCAAAGCCTAACCCTCGGAGGAAGTGAGATACGAATACCACGTTCTCACCGGGCTTGGGAGTGGGAATAACCTGCCCTTGAGCAGGCAGCCTACGTGAGATTTCACCGGTTAGATACCTGGCATCTCTCAGCCTTAGCACGTCTTCTTCTGTAATGAAGGAGGGCATCCATCGGCCTCGAAGGTCGGAGCCGGACATCATCGAAGGTCCGAAGCACCTAAATCTGGAGCTTTGGGTGTTGGAACTCGAGGCAAGAGGCGGATTCGATTGAGATTGAAAGAAAGGAGTTGAGCCTTGGTCTCTTTATAAAGAGGTTGAATACCAAGAGCCCTCCCCGTGACCGTTTGGGACTCGCTTTTAATCGAGGAGACGTTCCAATGGGCACGACTGGGTTACCCACGTCCGTGTTAATGAGAATCCCGTAAATAAAGGGGACACGATCTCTGCTTCGACAAGACGTGCCAAGGAAACCGCCTCGCAAAACGCGCTGAGGTGGGACAGTAAAAACGATTCGAATAAAGGCTTGGTCGTGGTGTGATGTCACGCTCCGGGATACGTTAGCAGATTAGATTTGTGTAAATATTATTCTCTCTACGGAAGTATGTGGAACTTGTTTTGCAGAGCCGGACACTATCCTTGTGTTCAAAATCTTCTATGAAGTATTCGGAGGAGGAACCCGCCTTGCAGTGTCGAAGACAATCTGCGCGCCGGACTCGTTGTCATTGAAGCCTGGTTCAGGGGCTACTGAGGGAGTCCTGGATTAGGGGGTGTCCGGATGGCCGGACTATAACCTTCGGCCGGACTCTTGGACTATGAAGATACAAGATTGAAGACTTCGTCCCGTGTCCGGATGGGACTTTCCTTGGCGTGGAAGGCAAGCTTGGCGATACGGATATGTAGATCTCCTCCCATTGTAACCGACTCTGTGTAACCCTAGCCCTATCCGGTGTCTATATAAACTGGAGAGTTTTTGTCCATAGGACGAACAACAATCATACCATAGGCTAGCTTCTAGGGTTTAGCCTCCTTTATCTCGCGGTAGATCTACTCTTGTACTACCCATATCATCAATATTAATCAAGCAGGAGTAGGGTTTTACCTCCATCGAGAGGGTCCGAACCTGGGTAAAAACATCGTGTCCCTTGTCTCCTGTTACCATCCGCCTAGACGCACAGTTCGGGACCCCCTACCCGAGATCCGCCGGTTTTGACACCGACAGCGACCATTTTCGCTTGTGCTTCTTTGCACCCCAACATGCACAACACCTCAATCTTCAAAGAGGGCAACGAGTAGATCGAAGACGGCGACCACACCACGCTAGAGAATGCGGGGTCATTTGGAAGCAGGGTGATGTGACGACGGCTGATTGACTCCTTCCCCCGCCCTCTCTCTCTCTTGCACAAAATTACCAATCCCTCTCTCCCCCGCACAAAATTGTCAATCCCTCAACCCACGAGATCCTTCCCCTCTCGTCCATGTTTTTCCTGCTCTCTCATCAAACATGTTGTCTCTTCTTCTTCCACGTATACTGAATCCAGATGCACACGCATCTCATGTATATTACATGTATGCATCTTTCTCACAGACCTAACTTCTTCCTCTCTCTATCTCCCTCTCTCTGTCTCGTTAGGTTTGATTCCTACTCTCTCGTCCACATACATACAATCTTTCCCGCCCTATCTGCTCCATCTTCAAAAGCTCTCTCTGCACGTTTCATTCACACATTGGGATATGTCAAAATGTTGCTTCTATAATGGCTGATGTAGAGTTATGGTTGTTCTTGTTGCATCCTACAAAGTAATAACTATGAAATGCATTTAGATTCTCATTTGACTGGGATTATGTGAGTTTGAGCATGTTGTGAAGTACTATAGACCTTGTGTACATCTTCGGATTCGACAATGATTGTAACTATTGAATTGTATAGACCATTACATTCGAAGTCAATAGCCTAATATATTTATTTCAAAATTTCAACAAATGATTAGTTCACTACAAACTAAGAAAACAAATGTGTACTCCCTCCGTTTTTATTTAAGTCCGCGTATTAGCATTGGTCAAAGTCAAGTTTTGTAAACTCTCAGAAAGCTTATAACAAAAAATATTAACATATACAAAAACAAATAAATACCATTAGATTCATTATTGAATGTACTTTCACATCATACATATTTGTTATGGTAAATGTTTATATTTTTCTATAAACTTGGTCAAACTTTAGGAAGTTTGACTTCGGTCAAACCTAATATGCAGAGTTTACTACTACTACTCGCTAGTTGCTTAGCCGAATCACTCAACACGCCACACAGGGAGTCCAGTGTCACAAAATTTTGAGGTCGGCAGGAAAATCTCCCCGACCCTGATTCGAGCAGTGGGAAGTTACCATCATAGCCTTCGGAACAGGCCTACGGATGATGCTTGGTAGGGGGCTGTTTTCGTAACTTCAGGTTCACCCTACCCAGCCAACCCCACCCCGGCACCCAGAGTAGTACACCTGAATACTCCCCAATTTCTATCCCCACCGCAAAATAGACTTCTCCACGACACCGCAGCCTTCGTGCTCCTCCCCTTTACATCGGTGCACTCGTCCACCGCAGCGCATCTGCCTCATTGACAACCTCGTACGCCGCACTGGAGCCGGTCCACCATCGTCGTCGTACACGGAGCCTCTTCCCCGGCATCGTCTTCCACGGTCTCGGATCTGCTTCCCAGAAGCCGACGCCAAGCGCAGAAGTACCACCGTCGTGGACAATGAACTGACTCCCGTTGCCGACCATGACTCACAGAGGCCGCCGCGACCATCGTTCTCCTCCTCGATTGGTAATGTGTGTATTGCATCACTTAGCAGTACATGTGCAGTTCCAATTTTGTTCATACCTACCCTTCAAATTTCCTGGGTGCTATTGTTCCCGTAAAAGTAATTGGTTATAGCCTCCATTGTCCAACAGAATATCAGCTTGTAATTGTGCGTCGCTCTTGTATCGCGCTTTGCTTGGGTAGGTTTTTCATCTGCAACCAGTAGTGTGGCAAATGATGGAAAGGTTTTTAGAACTAGCAAAATGCCCATGCGTTGCACACATCAAGATGCATTTGTATGAGTAGTTTATCTTGTTGGAGATGCTCTAACATGGCAGACGAGTGCTTTAATGTTGCCCACAAGATGCGCGAGTATTACTAGTAGTATATTTTTCTTGCCATGTTGAGATTTTAAAACCACGAGTGTGAACATGCAGAGGAGCAATGAAGACCATGTAGGAGATATGCCCTAGAGGCAGTAATATCAGTTATTTTGTATCTCTTGGTTTGTAATGAAGGTTTATGTTCCATGCTATAACTGCAATGATTCTCGAGTCTGCAAATAAAACGAGGCTTGGAGGGAAATTCATGTGCACGTGTGGGATAATAAATGGTAAAATGTATTCCTAGTCAAGCCTCTATGACTGGCTCAAGTATTGCATGATGATCCTGTTTTCCTGATCATGGGCATGACTATGCCGGCAATTTTGAGGGCACAATTATTAGTAGAACACTTGTGTTGAATCGACCCAATTTGATGTTATGCTATGAGATACATTCGTCACAAGTTAATGGTTAATAACACAGAGAAGTTAATGTTTGCATAATTCCTTAGACCATGAGAGTATCGAGTTCCTTCATACTTGCTTCGTGAACTTTGGGGTATGTTAAACGTCATCCGTAACTGGGTGGCTATTACGGCGGCTTACGGGTTCACAGAAAAGTATGGCAAGTAACGAGATAGCTCAAGATTGGGATTTGCTCCTCCAACGATGGAGAGATATACTCGGGCCCTCTCGGTGTAACGGTATCCATCATCGTCTGGCCAGACACATTGTGATTTGATCACTGGGATGCCGAAACACGGGAATGAGAAAAGAGAACAAAACCGGTAACGAGGTAACTTGCATGGTGGACAAATTGTTGATCCACAGGAATGCAATAAATCTCACCTCAAGTGTTTGTGACATATCGCGAAGCAATAGGAATAGCTCACAGCAACTGGAGGTTCACTCGAATATTCATTCGTGTGGGTATAGGGGTCAATACGGGTGTCCACGGCTCCGATGTTGATCATTGATCAGAAGAGGTTCCAGGTCATGTCTATACTTCACCGAACCTATAGGGTCACACGCTTAAGGGTCATCTATCTGCTGAATACTAGACAGGGAGTCTGAGAGAAAATCACCGAAAAAGTTTTGGACACCGGAAAAGTTTCGGACAGCGGAATCGTACCGCAGAGAGAGGTCATCGGATGAGTTTCAATGATACCGAAAAGTTGTTTCGGGATATACCATTAAGTCAAATTGGTTTCGGAAAATGCCTGATAATTCTTGGAGGGTGCCAGAATCATTCTGGAAGCTTTTTGGAATTTTCTGAGATAAAAACCGGAAATGTTCCGGAGCTGCCGGAGCCACTTCAGATGCGTTTCGCAGATGAAAATCACTAAAACCGGAATTGTTTCAGAACGCGTTGAAAATTATTATGGTGGGTACTGGAAATGTTCTAAGCCCACATAAATATTTTCAGTTCGAACGAACGCTGAAAAATGTCGTCGTGAATAGTGAAAGTGCTTTTTGGGATATTTTATGGTGAGTCACCTTTTGGGATATTTCCAGAAGGCTTCTAGAAGGGCTTGGGGGCCAAGGATGCTCCTCATGGGGGCCCCCCAAGGGGGTTGGCCGGCCACATGTGTGGGGCTCCATGGAGCTCCACTTCCCTCCCCATTATGCCCTTCATGTGTGACATTTGCATGGGCATTTTGGATTTTTGTGAGCCATCCCTACCCCTTGGCTTTCCTATAAATAGAGGAGGAGTGGGCAGCCCAAAGCTCATCCCTTGCTCTCATACACATGCCATGCATTATCTGGCTTCTTCTCTCCCTCCCATGAAAAGCGTTTCGTAGAGCCGTAAGGCTGTCTGGGTTCCGGCAGGAACTAGTTCTGGACGGCGAAGCCCTACCGGATAGCTAACACCATATGTGTGCAACCCCGTAGAGAGGTCGTAGTTTCGGTCTTTTGCCCGAGGGGCTGTTCGAATGTCCTCCCGAAGGGCTGTACGAGTCTCCTTTGAGTTTCGAGGGTCCTCCCGAAGGGCTGTCCGCGACATCGTCCGGGGGACTGTCCGACCGCCTCCCGAAGGGCTGTCCGGCGAGAGAGTACATCCTCACGGTTGGGAGGTTGTAAATCCTAGCTGTGGGGATCTGCACCAACGATCTCCACCGACTCTTCTTCCGCTGCACTTCGAGTCGGTATGGAACAGATCAAACCTTGTATGCAGTCTCCTTAGTGGTCCTGGGCGTGCTCGCTATACCGAAAATTTTCGTTTTCTATCGCATTCCCCTACAGACCAAACACGGGATATTCGGGACATCTTCAAGGAGCGTGGCAAGTTAAAGAGGAGCTGCACCGAACCTGTAAAACGAGCTTTGGTAAGTAACACCCTTTCAATTACTTTCGTGTAGCCTCGTGTTCTTCGATGTGTATTTGTTGTAGTTTCTGTTTCTCTTAAGCGTGGTGTTCTTCGATGTGTAATAAGAAGAGTCTTAATCGTCCTAATGCTTTCGTTTTTAGCTTGATGTAGGAAGTGGGTGTTCTCACCTTGTAGTCTATTTTTATTTATTTTTTCCTTTTGAATTCACTTCTCCGAGTTCTGTTTATCTGGCTTCTACTAAATGGATCTAGGTTGCTCTGAGTATTGATCAAAAAAAGAAGTAACTTCATGTCAGGATGCAGTTCCTGCGAGGAGGGAAGTATGGTCAACCTCGAGATCATGTTTCCAAAATGAGGCTGGATTACACACAAGGTGCCAGTTCCCTAATGATGCTGGATTAGACACAAGGTGCAAATTCCCAGATGATGCTGGATTACACACAAGCCAGGTGGAGTCGTCAGCTGTTCGTGTCCTCGTGGCATTAGTAAAGGCTGAAAGAAAGCGTGCAGCAGCCCTTGAGAATGTAGCTGAGTTCCGGAAGAAGCGAAAAGAGCAATCAGATGCTCTCTTCACCCAAGCCAAAGAAGAGATGGAAGAAGCCAGAAATAAGCTAGCAGAGGCAGAGCAGGCTAGGCGTCTCCTGCTATCTAAAACTGTTGTCAATACAAAATTTCCTTCAGAATAGCTAGGTTCAAATGTTTATCCAGTCAGCATGCCTGTTGTGATGTCCGTGCATCTACTGATGTGGCACAAAATGTTTTTTTCGGGTCATGTAATAATAGCAATTACTTTCCAAACAATAACAGACGAAACATTGGACATGGTATAGTTCACGCGCAAGCCCGACATTCCAAGTTCAACTTCCACATCAAACTCATGTTCACAGATATCTGCTCATTCATACATAATGTCCACAACCATGATTCACTTCAAAGCCAAAAAAAATGTGAGGAGAGTTATAAATAAAGAAAATCATCTACTAGTTACTGCTACCAGTGCGAGCACAACAAGTCAAGACCATGCGTAAATTAATTATATTTTAGTCATTTTTTGTGATCTAAAATGCCTGCCGGCTCGCGGAAGGACGTGTTGCCGGCACACGCGCGGATTCAATGCATAAATTAATTATATTTAAGCTGGTTGCACGCGGCGAGGAGGCGTGCTCAGCCGGGCCTGCAGCGAGTGCGGCCCTCTTGGCCGGCGCGCCGGTTCAATGCCTGCGCTATGAGAGGTCGCGCCCGTGTCAGAGCAATCACTCCCTCCAGTCCTTTTTTGTTTGGGTATAACAAAATCTCATTTTCCATTCACATTTTTCAAGTAAAGTTCGTGGACAAACTTTGACCCAAAGTACGATGGGGACTAGTAAACCAGAATGGAGGTAGTAGTTTTTTTTAATCGAAGAAGGGTTTCCCCTTCCGATTTTCATTAAAGAAAACCAGCATCTAAATCTAAACCATAGTATTTGCCCTAGAACTACCAGGTTCAACATCTCGCAACATAAACCCATACAACCTCCATCGAAAAAAACAAACAAACCATACAACCATACGCCAAGGAGGTACGTAGTACTATGAATTCCATTTTCGCTCCATACCAATCGTTCTTAAAACTACTTACTACTTATAACGCGCCATTGAAAATTGGAACTCTTAACCCCGCTAAAAACGATATTTTAAACGTGGCTACTCGATCTGTGGCAATTGGCAAGCCACCGCGCTCCAAGTCGTTCACCTGTGGTCCCGACCATCAACTCCTACGGATCAAATTATCATGCGAGCTGATTATTCCTACAAAGGTGCTCCACCACGTACCCAGTATCCGCGAATGCAGCAATCGTGCCCCTAGGATTTTAGAGTTTACTTGTTAACGTCGCCTTTACGTAACACTCATGTGTGCGAGACAGCGAGAGGCCGACTGCGTGCGTGTGCCTCTTCTCTCTGTATATGTACTCCACCATTTGTCTGGTGTCCAAAAAATTATAATAACTACTAGAAATGTGCCAATGCGTTGCCACACGATCAAAGTAGATTATGTTAGAAATATGCCCTAGAGGCAATAATAAAAGTATTATTATTATATTTCTTTGTTCATGATAATTGTCTTTATTCATGCTATAATTGTGTTATCCGGAAATCGTAATACATGTGTGAATAACAGACACCAACATGTCCCTAGTAAGCCTCTAGTTGACTAGCTCGTTGATCAACAGATAGTCATGGTTTCCTGACTATGGACATTGGATGTAATTGATAACGAGATCACATCATTAGGAGAATGATGTGATGGACAAGACCCAATCCTAAACATAGCGTAAAGATCGTGTAGTTCGTTTGCTCGAGTTTTCCAATGTCAAGTATCTTTTCCTTAGACCATGAGATCGTGTAACTCCCGGATACCGTAGGAGTACTTTGGGTATACCAAACGTCACAACGTAACTGGGTGACTATAAAGGTAGACTACGGGTATCTCCGAAAGTGTCTGTTGGGTTGACATGGATCAAGACTGGGATTTGTCACTCCGTATGACGGAGAGGTATCACTAGGCCCACTCGGTAATGCATCATCATAATGAGCTCAAAGTGACCAAGTGTCTGGTCATGGGATCATGCATTACGGTACGAGTAAAGTGACTTGCCGGTAACGAGATTGAACGAGGTATTGGGATACCGACGATCGAATCTCGGGCAAGTAACATATCGATTGACAAAGGGAATTGCATACGGGGTTGATTGAATCCTCGACATCGTGGTTCATCCGATGAAATCATCGTGGAGCATGTGGGAGCCAACATGGGTATCCAGATCCCGCTGTTAGTTATTGACCGGAGAGTCGTCTCGGTCATGTCTGCTTGTCTCCCGAACCCGTAGGGTCTACACACTTAAGGTTCAGTGACGCTAGGGTTGTGAAGATATGTATATGCAGTAACCCGAATGTTGTTCGGAGTCCCGGATGAGATCCCGGACGTCACGAGGAGTTCCGGAATGGTCCGGAGGTAAAGAATTATATATAGGAAGTGCTGTTTCGGCCATCGGGACAAGTTTCGGGGTTATCGGTATTGTACCGGGACCACCGGAGGGGTCCCGGGGGCCCACCGGGTGGGGCCACCTGTCCCGGGGGGGCACATGGGCTGTAGGGGGTGCGCCTTGGCCTAGATGGGCCAAGGGCACCAGCCCCAAAAGCCCATGCGCCTAGGGTTCCACATAAGGGAAGAGTCCCAATGGTGGAAGGCACCTCTAGGTGCCTTGGGGGGGAGGGAAACCTCCCCTTGGCTGCCGCACCTAGGAGATTGGATCTCCTAGGCTGGCGCACCACCCCCCTTGGCCCTCCTATATATAGTGGGGGAGAGGAGGGACTTCATACACCAGCCCCTGGCGCCTCCCTCTCTCCCCGCTACGTCTCTCTCTCGTAGTATAGGCGAAGCCCTGCTACTGTGACGCCCTGCATCCACCACCACGCCGTCGTGCTGCTGGATCTTCATCAACCTCTCCTCCCCCTTGCTGGATCAAGAAGGAGGAGACGTCTCCCGTCCCGTATGTGTGTTGAACGCGGAGGTGCCGTCCGTTCGGCGCTTGGTCATCGGTGATTTGGATCACGTCGTGTTCGACTACATCATCCCCGTTCTTTGAACGCTTCCGCTCGCGATCTACAAAGGTATGTAGATGCATCCGATGACTCGTTGCTAGATGAACTCATAGATGGATCTTGGTGAAACCGTAGGAAAAATTTTGTTTTCTGCAACGTTCCCCAACAGATTAATACAGTGGCGGAACTAGATGCAGATTACGCCTGGGGCTGTGCTATGTTGAGTGATAAACTTCTATGATTTTCTATGCTTTGCATGAAGAAATTACAAAGGAAGTTGTTTCTAGGCCTGGGGCTATAGCCCTAGCTGCCCCAGGCCTGTCTCCGCCACTGGATTAATACATATTCACCGATTTGATAGAAAAAAAGTCTAGCTTTGAAAGACGTATATCACTAAAAATATGTTATGTTTCACTCAAAATATATTCCTTTGGCGGTTTTGATGAGATAAGGGAGGAATGTTGTTGGTTTCAAGATTCGAGAAGTGGTATATGTCTAATTTCTACTCTTACTAGCAAGATGCCCGTGCGTTGCACGGAACATCAAGATCTTGTGGGAGAAAAGGATGAACGAGGGAAGGCCTTATCTGCAAATGTGGTGAAGAGTGCGGGTAAATTGCCATATTTTCCTTCCTATCCGTCAGATATAAATCAGACGACCTACATTGCAGGATGGCAGGCCCACCATCATCACCAACTCTATTTTTTATCCCTACTCTTATAATAAGCATTGTCGGTGATGATCGTGTGCCTGCCATCCTGCAATATAGGTCATCCGATCTATATCTGACGGATAGGAAGGAAACTATGGCAATTTTGCAAAAAGATACCCACACCCCTCTCCACATTTGCAAATAAGGCCTTCCCTCGTTCATCCTTTTCCCCCACAAGATAAACTACTCATACAAATGCATCTTGATGTTCCGTGCAACGCATGGGCATCTTGCTAGTTGTTACAAAAAGCCCATGTGTGTGTGAGAGAGAGGGCGAGTGGAGGAGGACGGAGTGCATGTGTGTTAAAAACACAAGGAGTGTGTGTGCGATAGGTATCAGCTTAAAATGAGGCGATAGTGTGTGTGTGCACGATCGAGAGGGCGTGTCTCAAGAAGGGAAGAAAAATCTACATAGATACAAGGAGCAGGGAGAGAGACATGTATGCGATGGTGGAAGCACGAGTGTGCGGGTGTATAAACCTATCTAGAGGCTAGCTAGTCGATAAATGTTTGTGAGAGAAATACGAGTCGGGGTGCGAAAGCGAGAGTTTTGTGTGTGAGAGAGAGAGACGGTAGTCGGGAAGGGGAGTGGAAGCAGGAGTTGTGTGTGTGTGTGTCTATGAGAGAGAGAGGAGACGGTAGTCGGGGTTGTCTGATCGGTAAACAAATGAATAATGTCAGTCTGGGATGGAGACGAAAAGGAGACCACAACAAATGTTGTGTCTACAGGAGAGATAGAGAGAGTGATTTTAGTGGTATGAGTCATATGTAGAGACATATAGGGTGTGTGAGAGAATCCCATAGAGAGAAAGACAAAGTGAAAGACGAGTGGAGACTGTGTTTGGCGGTGAAAAAGAAAGCTTAGGTACCGAGTGATACCAGAGAACAGTAGAGACGTGAGAGATAATGAAAACCGTGTAATTTATAATGATAGGGAGAGTGTGACACTTCTCAAGGGAGACCTCGAGAGACCATGTTTGCGAGGATAGGAGCAACATGAAGTGAGCGTGCAGGTGAGCTGGAGAAAAGAGAGTGATAGCTACCTGAAGGAGCATGCATGCGAGAGAGATGGGCGTGAAAGGAGTGAACAAAAAAGGGATTCAAATATTTGAATTCGAGATGATGATACATGTAATCCATACTCGAACCAAAATCGATCTATCAAACATGCATACTCATATGAATTCACGCACATCTATGTTATTTAATATGTAGAACATAATTTGGTTAAATTTTTTCGAATTCAACCTTAAGATTTCGAGATCGTTGTATTTGTAAATCATATTATACATATAAAGGAGCAGAATTCTTTGTTGTGCTTTTGAAAGTATATATAAAAAGAATGATGTATATAGAATGTAATTCCAATTGAAAATGGATCCCGCCCGAAAAAAAAGAATACAAACGGCATTCGAATTGAGTTGGCACGGTAAACGTGCACTCTGCAAAATTTGAACGAAGCGGGGAAAGTCGCAGTAACTGCCCGAAACCAAAATCTGCGAGATAGAAATCACTACTGCCTATCCCTGCCACGCAAAGCCTATATGCTGGATTTCTATAGGTTTTGATAGGGGTAGGTTTGTAATTTCACCCAAACGTGACGTAACCGCCTCTCACCTGGATTCATACACGGTGGGCGCCAAAACACAGTGTGTCCTCGGCCGAAATCGACCCGCTCCCCGATTCATATTCATACACGGTGGGCGCCAAAAACAAACTCTCGTCGGCAAATTTTTGGTGTATGCGAGATTACCGTCCTATCCCCAACCGACTAGTGTTGTTGTGATGTAGTAGAAATTTGAAACGGGGGCTAAGTTTGTAAATTTCCTCGCATTTGAGACAAGCGCACCCTGAATACATGGTTCCCCCCTTCCTCTCTACCTCCCTTTTCCCCATTCGTACTCCGTGGGCGCCAAAACTCCCTCTCCACCCCACCCTCCTCCGTCTGCCGCCGCCGTCCGCCACCCCATCCACCGCCGTCCTCCTCCACCATGCCGGAGCTGATACCCCGACGCTGCCGTCCATTACAAGAGATCGACCTCTCTCATCCACGGCTTCGGACCGGGATCCTTGCATCCTGTCCTCTCGCTTCATCCCCGCCGTCGTCCACCTTGCCGGCGCCGCTCCTACGACCGTCTCGTCCACCGCACCCCGCCGCCACCGTCTACCCTCCTAGATCTGCTTCCACGCCGCCGACAGCCATCGCTACCGCAGCACCGTTAAATTCTCAGCAGATGCGTACACGGCGCTGCACCAGAGGTGGTACTCTTTCGTATCTGCTCAACTTATTTATCGCAGCAAGAAAATAGATCGCCACTGCTTTACTCTGATTTCTTGTCTTGGTTGCGAAGTTGCCTTTGTCCGGTTTGCACCTTCAGATCCGTCATGGCACGCTCAACACCATACTCGCAATGCTCATGGTTTTCCCCTTTTATATTCCACACTAGTTAAATCACAGTAGACTAAATTTCAAAATTGGGTCAGTCGATTTTTCAGAGCTCACCGGAGTTCGCCGGTGCGATCGAAGGGGCTCGGGTGGGGACGGTGGTTGTGGGGGCGGTGGTGGGGCCTCGTCGAACGAAGAAAACTCGACGCGGGTGGGGGCGGGGGTGGGGGTGGCAGAGGAACACAGGCGGTGGGGCCGGTGGTTCGGCCGGCGGCCCATGCGGTGGGAAGCATAGTATGTTCCTTGTCAGGAAGGGGAGCAGGGATATCTGCAGTCTAACAGCTAATAGAGCTGGCCTGTACGTGATCGATAGGCTTTCAATTACTAGCGGCAATACAACACCGTAATTTCCAGCCAGTTCCACTTTCTCGATTTATATATCCTGGTTATGGTGTACCCCTGTTATGTACACTATGATCTGCCTAGTTGCTGTGTGCTCTTGTTATCATGGTTTGGCAACAAACTCTCTATACAGTATATTATGAACCTATCATCTGCCAGCTATCCTTACTTCTGGAGCCTATTTTTTTGTGTACTTGTGCCAGATTATATAAATGCACGCACCATGTTACAGCACACATGAGCTCTCTCATCAGAATCCAGTGATAGCACATAAGTGTTTACAGGGGCGCCCCTATATTAGAATATCATCTGCATTACAAAGATAATCTCACAACTATTTATGTTTTCATGGTTCTCAGATATCATACGCAATTACAGTGAATATCAGAATCCACGCATCAGAAGAATATTGTGGAACACTGCAATGACATACAAAATTGGCACCAAGGCATTGAGTGCCATTTTGGAAGCAATGAAACTCGTACGCTTCCCACCTGTTGATTCTTGTTCAGAATATCATCCTAATGACTATTCTAACCTCGAGGAGTCAAAGGCAGATGGCCTGTCCTGTTCACCCATCAAGGTGCCTGTTCTAATTTGGCAAGGTTTTATTGATTGCGCGTATCTTGCATATGTTGTCTTGCATTTCTTCTACTTTGTTGCACCGCCATCTGCTTAGTTTACTCATCATATATGTCGAGATGCCATGTCCATCCATTATCAATACATATTCCATCTGTCATCGTACCATGTTTTTCCACTCAAATGCTTACATTAGTGTAGAATATATCCAATGCCAATGTTTTTATCAATCGTTCGCTCCAAATTATCTGGTCTGTATGAATGGTTACATTAGTGTAGAATATATCCAAAGCCAATGTTTTTTTAGCTCTGCATTGTTCTTGTAAGTACATGATGTCCTTTATCAGTGTACTTATAATGACAGGTAGGTGTTCATGTACCATCACTCTGCAGCTTATTTTCCTTTGCCCTCCATTTTCTACACATCAGATCTATATTTACTCTTACCATAAGGTTGGTACTGAAGAAGTTTAGCTGTGCATCGCTCTTGGCTGTACCTTTTGCCTGTATCGCTGCACTTACATTTATAGCTACTTGGTTATGTAGCATCACTCTTCATCTTATCTTAAATATTCTCCATTTTTTCGTATATTATCACATCTATATTTACTCTTAACAAAATGTAGAATAAAGGCAATGCTTTTGAAGAAGATTCTGTGGTAAACTTCTTGAATTACCCCCCCCCCCCCATCACCATGGACAAGGCCTTTATAGAGCCTATCTTCACCAATAATGTAAGTTTGTCCATCTCAAGCCTTCAAACTTTGTTGTATATATTTGGTTAGGCATGACTGCAATAGCTGTTTATTTTTGGTGTTTACATCAAATTGCTTGTTTAAAGTTTATTATATGTATTTCATAAACAAAAGTTTGTCCTTTCTTAATTTAAGTTTTCAGTTGTACAACCAAGTTCCTTCTTCATACCATGTAAATTAAACTATACAGAGCAAGTGATCTTCTTTTGCACTGCATGTATGCTTCTGTTCTTCATCTGTAATCCAGTGGTGTGGTGAACCTACCCACTACAGCACAATGTCATATTCTGCAATGTCTTAACTATGAACAATGTCATATCATTCTACTATTATTTAAACCGTCTCTTTATTTGCCAATCTGAAATGGTATAAATTGACAGCACACTAACCATTGATACTTATGAGTTCTTGATCTGTAATCCAGTGGTGTCGTGAAGCTGCCAACTCTTTCACAATGTCATTTCCTGCCATGTCTTGACCTGAACAATACCATATTGTGTTAATACAAATTTAAACTGTGTCACTTTATTCGTCAGTAAGAAATGTGATGAATTGTCAGCACTGATACTTTTATGTGCAAAACCTGTCATCTGTCTGCTTGTTTATCTTTCAGAGTGAGGAAGATATAAGTGTTGAACAAGCGCAGTCTCATCATCTTGCTCAGCTGCTTGCGCTGCAGCTCCCCAGCAGGGCTAACCTTTCTTGAACTCTATTGAAGTGCTGTCGGTTTTGTATATTATTTTGTCGGAGTGTTTATTTGCACTGGTGGCGATCTTTGATGCCCAGTGTATGTAATCTGCTGTCTGCTTGTGCTTTATTATCATAGTAGCGAACTTTGATGCCCAGTGGATGTAATATGCCGTAATTTCTTTATTGTATAGTCTAGATTTTTTCTTATTCACGATGCTGTAGTTATTTTACTGTATATATATCCTGTTTTCGCAGTAAACCAGCCAAACCGTAAAATTATGGTACATAATCGGGTCGTCGTGCAATCATGATGTAGGTTGGGCCTGAAAACGTGTCGATCAGCTCACGGGCCGGCAGCAGCCCGAAATGAACCCCGGACCATGATTGTGCGAATCAAATCACGGGCTTTTAACAGGCCGAAAAATTGTCTCGGTCCTTGTTTGGCCCAATCAGATATCGGCTGCGAGCAGGCCGGATGCAAACCGGGCCGTAGTTAGGCCCAACTATATGACGGGCTTTTAACAAGCTGAAATTAATATAGGGTCGAAATGTTAAACGGGCCCTTAACAGGCCAAAACTAATATCAGGCTGAATTACTAAGTGGGCCTTTAGCAAGTGGGCCCAAAAGCATAGTGTCCAGTTGACGGGCTGAATCTGATATGGGCCATAATTGAGCCCAAAGCCTCTTAAAGGGTCGGACCTGATCTGGACCGTAATCTGGCCCAGAACGTGGTAGGCCTTTAACGGGACGGATCTCATATGGGCCACTATTAGGCCCGGAGTGTGGCAGGCCATTAATGGACCGGATCAAATATGGGCCGGCATTTGGCCCAAAACATGGCAGGCAGTTAATGGGCCGGCCTACTAGGGTCCACAAAATCTTGTGGGCCTACAGCTGGGCCGGCCCATTAATGTCGGCGAAATCTCGTGGGCCTTTAGCTGGGCCGGCCCATTATGACCCGCAAGAAACTTGTGGGCTTTACCTGGGCCGGCCCATTATGGCACAAAAAAAATCTTGTGGGCCTTTACCTGGGCCGGCCCATTATGGCCCGCAAAATCTTGTGCGCCTTTAGCTGGGCCAGCCCATTATGGTTCGCAAAATCTCGTGGGCCTTTAGCTGGGGTGGCCCATTATGGTCCGCAAAATCTTGTGGGCCTTCAGTTGGGCCGGCCCATTTAAACTTGATGGGCCGGTCCACGTGTCAACATATCATAGGCGCGTCTCGCCCATTGGATGAGTTGACACGTGTCTTCTCCAGCCAATGATGATTTTACACGTGGAAAATCCCCATTGGTCGGGGCTGTTAACGGGTTATCGGATCCAAAACCCGACCCGATAGCTTAACGACGTTCCGTTACGGTGGATGCCACGTGTCGGTCACCCTTGACGAAAGCACTTCTGTGACGCGTGATTTATTGTCATGGAAGTGGACACTTCCGTGATGATAATTTTGGTAATGTCATGGAACACTTCTACGACAACACAGATATGACTATCTTGATATACATGCATGACAAAAAAGCGACCTACTGTGGCAAACACGTATCATCACGGAAGTGTATTTTTTTGTAGTGAAAAGACCTTACTTACCATCTTGCACGATGAGATGTTGTCTATCCCAGGTCAACTATCAAACAAAGTTGCCAACATTTGAATAGTTTCCTTCACACAGAACTTTTGATCTCGTGTTGAATCTAGAATCATGGTCTGAGTAAAAAAAAGGCATAGGAAGAAAATAGTTCCTAATCAACCTAAAAGGCACATGACGAAAATAGATCCCACTCCAATGCATACCACAACAGCGTAGCACGAAAATTTATCTTAATCAACCTAACAAAAAGGCATATATCGAAAATAGATCCTAATCAACCTAAAAATAGGCATACGTCTTACCACTTAAGGAAGCACATGGCATAATAAAATTGACAAAAAAGGCATTGCAGTAAATGTATGTATACTGAGAGAAAGGATATGCTTAGAATAATCTCATTTTACAATACAAACATTTAAATATGTCCAAAAAAATGGCATATCCAATTGTTCCTCAGCTAGCAGTATAAGAATAATACTCTTCCAATGTGCATGAATCAAGATTCCAAGTAGTTCCTTGTCAACAACCATGGGCTCTATTTTTAGTAGCCCTCAAAACTTCTTGATAAAACCACATTGCCTTGTTTGATCTTCACCAGTATTTATAGTGTCATTTCTTCTCATCTGGTAAAAAAACATGGACACATAATGAAACATCCAATAAGCATAGCCCTATTTGTTCAAGGGATTGCATCACAAACCTATGTTGCCCTTCACAATGAGATATAAACAACAATGTGTATAATTAGAAGACCATAAGGTTTTCAAACGATCATCGTTTCAAGGTAATTAAGAACAAAGATTAAGCATTAAACAGTTCCATAACAATCACAAGGCCATTCCACCATTCAAAATATTTATTCGCACCATAATAGTTTTGCACTTTTTGACATGTTGAGTGCCCGGCTGACCACATCCCCCTGCGGAACCAAAAGCTACATCAGACATGCATACTACATAAAAAAATGCAAACTAACACACCTTCCTGGCACCAGCAAGCTCGTTTTCGTTGGTCACCATGAGTGTGATTCCAGTGAAACTTGTACAACAGCTACAACATATCAGTGGCTTCCAAACCAAATCAAAATCGTTGAATTAAGGTGGCACATGGTGTAAGAAGACCCCAAACCATTCGTAACGAATCTAGTACAAGCAGCAAGAACGGCCCAACTAATTTAAAATTTGCTTTTCTGGACCTCTGTAGTTCACAAGTAGAAACATATTATCTAAACAACTCGAGCAAGCAACACGCAGGGCATATGTGGTTGGTCAGCTCCGCCACTACAACACATCCAACGCAAACACTCAAAGAAGTGTACCCAGCCAAATCAATACACCAACTGCAAAATCTTCTCTGAAAGCAAAGCCAGCAAAGAAAGGATAGTAACCACAGCAAGGGCGGGAAAAGCAAAAAATCAAAAGCAGCGGGCGCGGCACTACAGCCGAGTCGGGAGTTGGTGTGACTCTGTTGCTGCTGCTGGTATTCCCTGCCCCGCCCCCGCCTCTGTTGCTGCTGCTGTTAATACTGAATGCTGAAATTGAACACTGGATGATGGATGTTGAATGCCTCCTGTTTGATTGTAAAGCAAAACTGAATTAAAGCGAAATTGAATACTCCAGTGAATACTGAATGCTGAATGCTGGAGTAGTTATGCTGAATGCTGAATACTCACTTTCAGGAATTATCCAGAAAGTAGCAATACAGAAATACTCGTACTCAAGTGAAGAATTTGTTCCTTAGGTTCTTTCTGGATGTTTTCTCTCCTGATAGCACTCCACCAGGGGCTCTTTCTGGATGAACTGGTAATGCAAAGGAGAAGAAAACACAAGATAAGCTTTACTAGATCATGATCAAAATACAGTGGACTTCTAGCTACATCAATCAGAAGTTAATTTTTTTCCTACCCCTGTCTTGAGATCATCAAAAGTTCTTGTGGATGAATTGATCACCACGGTCGCATTACTTCAGCGAAGCTTAAAGACAAGAGGGGGTGGCCGTAATCTTAGAAAACCACTCGAGTAAAACATGTTCAAGGACTTTTAGCAAGTACAGTCAGATCATGATCATTTCCGGATGACGGTCGATCACATTGTTTTAAGATGTACTCCCTCCGTAAACTAATATAAGAGCGTTTAGATCACTAAAATAGTGATCTAAACACTCTTATACTCCATGGAGTAGTTTACAGAGGGAGTATAATATAACTGTACATCCATGGAATAACATCTGTGCATGAAGAAATCAAACCGTGTACTTATAAGATGGATCACCAAAGCAATTAAAGATAAAGAGATCAGATAAAGAACTAGCCAAAGAATTAATCACCCCAGGCTCAAGACTTGTTAAATACTCCAGCATTGATTACAGAACAGAAGACGTGGCTCTGATTCACCCCAGGAGTAGAACACAGCTACAGAATAGCATGAGTACAGCTTCTGAGTAGTACAGTTGATCACAGCTAAAGAACAAAAGAGAAGGAGTAAGAGCCACTAGCATACTCCTGATATTATTTCTTTTTTTAGAGAAAAGGGGGTGCTGCACCGCAGTTATGTTATCAATATTATTTCAAGTTGGGGTGAATTCTCTTTTATTTGTTTAAAAAACAAAATGTATATCCCTGTATTTGATCTGCTATTACCCAAAATGGGTGGTATTTCAAGTTGGGCATGTATTCTCCTTTTTTGTTTTTACAACAACAAAAAACTTCTAGCGCTGTATTTTATCCGCTACTACCGCAAAAAACTTCAAAAAGCATTTACAAAATCTAAAAGAAATTAACAGCATGTACATACCATTTCATAAATTTTTAGGATTCAAATTTGACGCACAACTCAAGAAACAAAAAGGACGAGTTTGGATATATGTGTGTTATCTTTATGCCACTAGTTAATCTGTTAATGTCAGAATTTGCAGATTATCCTAACCTTCTCATAGAGTTAATATATCATGACCTTGGTGAATATGCAGAGTTACCTGAGCAAGTGCTCCACCGCCGCAATGATGTTTGGGATTGATCTCAACTTGAGTCCTCAATAAGATGATGCCTCAGAACCTGCAGATCAACAGGAAGAACACAACAGTCAACAACGATACAACAATGAAGAACCAGTCAATAATGAAGCAACAGGTACTACCTCCAAAACTTTTGCATTTTTATTTTCATTTTCATGATCTACTCCTATTATTTGCAATAGCTAGATGACTTATCTTTTGCTCCTTATTTGACAGAGGTTGAAACAAGTGGTGTAGAGGAACCAATTCATGAAGAAACAAGTGGTGTAGAGGAAGCAATTCATGAGGAAGCAAGTGCTGTACAGAAACCAATCCATGGGGAAGGCAGAGAACTCACAAATGAGGAGAGATATGGTATTTATTTTGCACTCGCGGTGATCAAGACCCTAAATGGACAAGTTCTGAAAAAAGACAAGGAGGTCATTGCTAGCCTATTCGATACAACCGTAAGAACTGTTGAGAGAATATGGGAAAGAGCTCTTAAACAGATTGAACAAGGGGAGAAAGTTGATGTCTCAAATCAAAAGCCAGGTAGAGTTGGCCGCAAGCGGAAAGATTTGGATCTTTCGAGGGTGGTGACAATCCCATTGAACATAAGGAGAACATTGCGAGGTCTGTCAAAGGCATTGGGTGTAAGCTGCACGGCCTTACACTCAAGGTTCGAGTGGGGTCATTTGAGGTGTCACAGTAATAAGGTGAGGCCCCACTTAAACCTATCCAACATTGTAAAGAGATTGAAATGGTGCTTGGCTATGTGTGAAGATTATTGGTCTGCGACACGGGAATTAGACAACATAGCCTATATGGACGAAAAGTGGTTCAACATGACTGGGGAGGTGAACAACTACTATTTGCTTCCCGAAGAACCCGACCCCTTGCGCACCTTGCATCATAAGGATAGCATCACCAAGGTTATGTTTCTTGCTGCCGTGGCTAAACCAAGATACGGCGAAGGTGGTAAGGTCACGTTTGATGGAAAGCTCGGAATTTGGGCTTTTGTCACAGAGTCTCCTGCTCAAAGAACAAGTGACAATAGAGATAAAGGGACGCTCGAGCTCAAATCATTGAAAGTCACACGAGATGTAATGAGGTATTACATGTGTGAGAAACTTATTCCTGCGATCCAAGAGCGCTGGCCGGACGAAGATGAAGGACGGACAATCTATATCCAACAAGATAATGCCACACCACATATTCTTCCCAATGACCAGGTTTTCCGACAAGTCGTAGAACAGACTGATTTGGATATTAAGTTGCTTCAACAGCCTCCAAACAGTCCCGACATGAACATTCTTGATCTCTGCATATTCAGGTCTCTCCAGTCCCACACCGATAGCAGAGCACCTCAAAGCATCAGGGAACTGATAGAAGGTGTGGAGGAGGAATATCGAAACTACCCGGTTGATAAGCTAGCTAGAAGCTTCGTGACGCTGCAGTCATGCATCTGAGAGGTAATGAGAAACAAAGGAGCGATAAACTACTCGATCCCTCACATGAGCAAGGAATGCCGGCAGGCAGAAGGACGGCTTCCTATAGCTCTATCTATCGACCGTGAGCTAGTTGAACAGACCATAGCCTTTATAGAAGAGGCAGAAGCAATCTTAGCAGCAGAAAAAGAGCAGAAGCAGCAGGAAAAGAGCAGCAAGAAAAGAGCCGCAGCAGCCACCAAGAAGCAGAAACACCCTTCGAATACCAGCAGCCTCCAAGCAGCAGGAAAAGAGAATCAGGAGCCTTCAAGCAGCAGGAAAAGAGTACCAACAGTCTCCAAGAAGCAGGAAAGGAGCAGCAACAGCCTTCAAGCAGCAGGAAAAGAGCACGAGCAGCCTCCGAGCAGCAGGAAAAGAGCAGCCACCTCCTTCAAGCGGCAGAAACACCCTTTGAGTACCAATAGCCTCCAAGCAGCAGGAAAAGAGAACCAGGAGCCCTCAAGCAGCAATAACAGAGCACCAGCAGCCTCCAAGCAGCAGGAAAAGAGCAACTCTTCTTTACTCCAAGCAGGGGGGTACTTGGGATCAGCTAGCACTCTGGTTGGTGCTAGGAATGACCAGTTGGTTAAGCAGAATAACAAGTTGCAAGAGCTCTACCCATACTAAATTTGTTTTAGTCTGCTTGTGCTTCAAAAACGTGCTTCAAAAACAGTTTACTGAAAGTGTTATAGTCTGAGAAAAACAGTTTACTGAATTTGTTATAGTCTGAGAAAAACAGTTTACTGAACATTTTATGTATAGTCTTTGTTACTGGGGTGCTAATCTGATCATGGTAGGTTTTTTCAGGACTTGGAACTTTTCTGAAACTGTTGGAGTAGAAAAGTAAAAGTAGCCTGGACTCTGAACTCTGAAGTGCTTCAAAAACGGTTTATTTAAAGTGTTATAGTCTGGCACAGGGGGGTTCTATGATTGAGAACTGTGGAAAGTGTTGCATGCAGCGGTTGTAGTAGTCGTTTGAGTGTCACTCTTCTGGCATTCATTTCTGTGGTGCTTTCCTGGATGAAGCATTTAACTGTAGGGGCTCTTGCAAAGAGTTGAATGATCTTCCATTCCTTTTAGATGATGAAAAATGCAAAATGAGTTGATGATCTTTCATTCCTTTTGTAATGAGTTGATGATCTTGTGGTTCCCTTAGGCTATGCACTTGATACAAATGCAAAATGTAGCAGGTTCTTGCTGTGAGCTAACAATCGTGCTGGTACTTGTGCTGTTTTCAGTGTTGGCCATGGAGCAGGAAAAAGAATTTGTAATGTATGAACAAAATTCAGATTTTATCCAACAGCACTACATGAAGAAGACTAGTTTATGCACATTACATTGTTTTCAGGTTTTGTACATAAGCTGCCTTCTTTTTGTTTTGGTGTCTTGTTTGGGCAGACACTAACTAGGTTTCATTCTGATATACTGGAGCATCTTATTCACTTCATTGCTAGCTGCATTTTTTTTTATCGAAAGGGGTTTCCCCCCGCTCCATTTTATAAAAACGAAGCAAAGCGAGTCACAGCAGACCGTTACAAGCATTCGGGACCTGCCTGAATGGCAGGACCAGAGACACCGGAATCAAAAGACAAATTCAGCGTTCTGAGGAAGTGCAAAGACGGTCATACATTCTACCACGACAGGGGAACTGACAGATCACTCTGCTAATTTTTATCTCTTTTTTCACTCTGGGTGAATCTTCAGCATCCCCTCTTCGATCTTTCTCTTGCAAGCTCTCAGGCCGACTCCCATGCAATCCTGAGCAGCTCGCCTCTTTGCCGATCTAGGAGTTGGATGCATCTTCTCAGCAGCACCGATTGGTCGCCCACACATAGCACCTTCCATTGATGCAGTGACGAGCTGATCCTTGCCAAGATTGCACGCGTGCTTGTCCACTGTACGCCCTGAAAGCACATGTCATTACGCATCGTCCAAATGCTCCAAATGGTAGCAACACAAGCAATATTAGTAATAGACTTTTTGTTATTTAGATTCCAGAAGGAGGATAATTCATTCATGTCATTTGGAATACTAAACTCAAAAGAGTCAGATATATCACTCCAAACTTGTTTAGCAACCACACATTCAAAGAACAGGTGACAGACAGTTTCATCCTCATTACAAAATAAGCATTTTAGATTTTCCACCTCTCTCCTCTTATTCAGGTTATCCCTGGTAAGAATTTTGTTATGAGAAGCTAGCCAGAGAAAGACTAAATATCTGTGAGGTACAACAATCTTCCAGAATTTTCTCCAAATGGGGGTAGACACCCCCCCAATTAATCATGTTATAAAACGACTTAACTGAATAGACCCCCGACGGTTCCAATCTCCAAATGGGTTGGTCCGTCTCGTCAGTTATTGGCATGTCAGAGATGATTCGGATCAATTCATGCCATCTATCCAAAAATCCAGGCTCCACACATCTGTTGAAGGTAAGTTTGAGAGTAGAACCATCCCATACCTCAGAAACTGCGCAGCATTGCTGTTGGCAGATTTCATACACGTCCCAGAATTGGGTTTTGAGGGAAGAATCCCCCACCCAAATGTCATCCCAAAAGCTTATTTTATTACCATTCCCTAGTTTCCATTTATAGAAGGGTCTAACCCCCTCCAAGGCCCAGGTGACACCTTTCCAGAAGGGAGAACCCACACCCTGCCTAGACCACAGTATATTTGGCTTAGCTGTTTTATATTTGTGGTCAATCAGCTTCACCCAGTTTTTGTTACTGTCCATAAAATACCTTTTAGCCCAAGAGGCTAGTAAGGCCATGTTGAATGCTCTCAGGTTAGGTACCCCCAGACCACCAAAGTCTTTTTTTTGGGGAGATCAAACCCCAGTTAGCAAGATGGTACTTATGTTCATCCCCCACATCCCCCCAGAAAAAGTGAGCCATCTGAGAAGTGATGGCCTTGATCGCCCACTTGGGGAACTTAATAACTGACATGAGGTACATGGGGATACTGGCAATGCATGCCTTAAGGAGGACTAGTTTTGCCTCATAGCTAAGTAATCTCCCCTTCCATCCATATATCCTTTTGATGATCTTATCTATGATGTATTGGATGTCTTCTCTTCTCAATTTGAGGCAGTGAAGAGGAACTCCAAGATATTTTAGAGGGAAATCCCCCATTTTACAACAGAAAATCTGAGACAGGAGTTTAGCACCGTCCTCATTCATATTGATAGGTACTACTTCACATTTGTCATAATTGATTTTTAACCCAGAAAGGTTTTCAAAGCAGGAAAGTAGCCATTTCAAGTTCCTAACATATTCAGGTTTAGGGTTAAGAAAGAGAATTGTATCATCAGCATATTGCAGGCATATGAGTCCTTGAGGGATGATATGGGGAACAATCCCAGATATGATATTGTTATTAACAGCTTTAGCTAACATGTGAGAAAACACATCAGCCACCAAATTAAAAAGCATGGGGGAACTTGGATCCCCTTGTTTTAAACCTTTTCCACCCACAAAGTATGGACCCAGGGTATCATTGATCTTAACACAGAAAGAGCTCTGTTGCAAAATGGATAAGTTCCATCTAATCCACTTAGCTCCAAAACCCCTAGATGTAAGCATTTCTACTAGGAAATCCCAGTTCACTCTATCATAGGCTTTTTCATAATCTATTTTGAGAACAATCCTAGATTCTTTTGATTTATGGACCTCATGGATGGCCTCATGAGCAGTAACTACACTTTCCAAAATGAACCTGCCTCTCACAAAGGCAGATTGACATGGGGATAGGAGCCTATGACCAACAGGGCCAACTCTGTTTGTCATAGCTTTACTGAATATCTTAACAGAACAATTGCTCAAACAGATGGGTCTGAATTTCCTCATGTTCTTGGCATCTGGCTCTTTAGGGATCAAAGTAACAATAGAATAGTTTAGTCTCTGGACATCCAGAGTCCCATTTTCAAAATCTCTAACCAGGCCCATAAAGTCACCCTTAATCACCTCCCAGAATTGTTGATAAAAAAGAAAAGCCAAACCATCAGGACCAGGGGCTCCATTAGCATATGATCCCATAATGGCCTCTTTAATTTCTTCTTCTGAAAAAGGTCTTTCCAGGGAAGTATTTTCTACTTCTGTCACCATTTCTTCATCAGACCAAAACTGGTCATCTAAGTGTATATTAGGTTTAGGCTCAAACCCAAAGAGGTTTTTATAAAAGTTAGTGGCCACCTCCAGCATGTCCTTAGTGGAGTATACAGGCCCATTAGGACCCTCCAGGACAGTTAATTGATTCTTCCTTCTGCGTTGATTAGCAACAGCATGGAAGTAGGCTGTGTTTCTGTCTCCTTTTTGATCTTCCTATCTCTAGATCTCTGCCACATGGCAGTCTCTTCTTTCTTCCAGATCCCCTCAAGTTCCTCTTTAATTTGTTTCATTCTGAGGACATCCCCAGCATTTGTCCTGTTTTGTTCAGCAAAGATATCTAGGATATCAAACTCCAGAAGGAGCTCTTTCTTTTTCTTCTTCATAGCTGCTTCCAGATTAATGCTCCATCCTTTAACACTTTTCCTAAATAGTTTGGTTTTAAATTGCCAAGTCCCAATAGCAGTTGCACACGGTGATGGTGTGGCCCAAATTTTCTCCACTAAGGGTCTAAAATCTGGTTGGTCTAACCACCATTTCTCAAATCTAAAAGGTTTAGTAGGGTTACTACTACTCATTCCAGAATCAAGAAGTATTGGGGCATGGTCACTCCCCACCCTAGGAAGGGCACATAAGGTAGTGAGAGGGAAGTGACTATCCCAACTAGTGGCAGAGAAAACCCTGTCAATAGTGGCAAAGATAGGGTTGTCTTGGTTGTTGCTCCAAGTATATACCCTGTTAGCTAATCTATACTCCATAAGGCCCCATTTATTTATCCAGTCATTGAACAATAATGTCCAGGAAGCATTTATATTGCCTGAGGATTTATCCTTAGCTTCTCTAATCAGATTAAAGTCACCTCCCAGTAAAACAGGATAACATAAATCATCCATATTCTCATGCAATTCCGCAATAAAATCAATCTTGTCTACAGCATAAGCTGTGCCATAAACCACAATCAGATGCCAACAAAACCCATCAGTCTTATTTTTCAGGGTAATGATAATGCAGTATTTTTTACAGCTAACACTAAGTACCTCAAAAAGATTGGTTTTGGTACCCACAAGGATACCCCCAGCAGAGCCTACAGCAGGTAGAATGTGCCAGTCATACACACTAGAACCAGCTAAGGCATTAAGGAAGGAGTCAGATAAAGTTTCTCTCTTGATTTCTTGAAATCCTAAAAAATCAGGTTTATATTTACCAACCAAGTCAGACAGGCACTGTAGTTTCCCTTTTTGGCCCAAACCTCTAATATTCCAAAAGATACCAATCATGGAATTTTGAAAGGGTGTGTCGGACTAAAAATTCCTCCTCTCACATTATTCCCACTTCCACCCACATCATCAGCAGTGCCCCCTGATGTGTGAGTGTTGGGAATGTCTTTTTCTGGAGTACAAACTCCATTATCAATGTTTGGTCCAATATCTAAACTATCAGGCAAGGAAACTTCAGGATTTTGGGAAGCAAACACAAGACATTTTTCAGATTCATCTCTAATAATCTGGTTAATGATGTGGTTCTTGTCTCTCTCATCATCACCAATTTTGAGATTAACTGCAGAAGCATAAGCCTCTAAATTAGAAATAGCATCATCAGTAAAAGACTTACTTTTAAAGGTAGGTGGGATCTCCAGGTTTTTCTTCATTTTGTAGGCTGCAGCTTTTTCCATGATGTTTTGCCTGTTGTGGGCTCTGGAACTCAGCCTTGAAGCAATCACTGGTCCCCACTTGGTTTTTGGTGAAGCCTTCCCTTTGGTTTTATCCATGAGCTCCATCATCTTCAGGCCACTAGCTATGTGTGTCTCAACATTAATCATTTCCTCCTCAGGTTCAGCAGATTCACTGTCAGTGTTAGAAGAAGAATCTTCCAGTTCTTTCAGCAGACCAGAGCAATACATCTTTTGGGCAGACACAAGGGAAGTGGTAGCAGCAATCCCACTTGGTGATGTAGTAACCATGGTGTTTTCATCAGGTCTGTTGAGTGGGATGCTGAGAGATTTGATTGCCTCAGCAAAAGGTATTGAGGGTCTGCTTGGGCCCATATCATCTTGGTCAGGTTTCCTGTTGACTCTCACAGGAGAAAAGCGTGTCTCCAGTAGAGCATGGGGATGAAATGAAGCACCATCATTAACTGTTTTCTTCCCAGTTGGAGTTTTTGTGGGGGCTCTGTTGGCAAGGTCTAGAGCATCAATGGGTTCCTCTCCATCATCCAGCAAGTCTTTATCCAGTTCCTCCTCCTCTGTTGTCTTGTTGTCCTCATCTATTGTTATATCAGTGGGGCCATCATCATCATTGGGGTCATCAGCACCCACCTAGTCAAAGCCCTCCACAGTGAAGGATAGGATATACAGTTTTTTCCTCATCTCCATAATTCTTTCTAAGGGGATTTTTGTTGGGTCTCTGCAGGCAATTTTGATCCTCACTTTCTCATAGAAGCTCTTCATCAGTCCATTCCAGTGGACATCTACAAGAATTCCAAAGCATGAGGCTATTTGGGATAGCACTTTCCATGTACACCATTTAGAGGACAGGCCCTCAACAATCACCCAGGCTTCAGTAAGTTCACTGAATGGGTCAATTGAGCCAGTCCATTTTTCCACAGACACAGAGACACCATCAATGGGTAGATCAAAAGCAGGGAACTCAATCAACTCATCAACATCTTTCCAGGGGGGAATCTAACCAGGAGCTTCTTATCTGACAGTGGCTTGATTTGCCATGTCCATTGTTTGTTTTTGCAGAAGATACCAGAAAGGTTTTTCATCAGGTCTGACTTGTTGATCTCTCCTTTCATAATCCAGACTTCTCCACAGTTCCTAAAATTCAGCCAGCTTGCTTCTCTTCCCACAGGGGCGTCGATGTGATAAAACCCCAGTCCCAACGTAGAACTCCCAAAGAAGGTGGCAACTGGATGGGGCTGTGCCCAGGCTGCACAGTTGTTGACATTGTGGCCTTCCAATCCACAGATGAAACAGGTTTTCTTCTGTATGCA
This sequence comes from Triticum urartu, assembly GCF_003073215.2. Classification (NCBI taxonomy): domain Eukaryota; kingdom Viridiplantae; phylum Streptophyta; class Magnoliopsida; order Poales; family Poaceae; genus Triticum; species Triticum urartu. Next base: position 6,291,806 of record NC_053027.1, read on the forward strand.
GTTGCCAACGTAGTGGCCAGGGCCTCCGCAAGTGAAGCACACCATATCCTTGTATCGCTCGTCAAGAACTTGCACCAAAGGGGCCGGTGGGATCGGAGCCGGAGGCACAGCGGCAGTGGTCTGAGTAGGGGGGACCGTACCTTTACCAGGCGGCGCAGCTACACGCGCACCTCCTGGAGGTTGACGACGTCCGAGGTTTTTCGGAGGGACCGGACCACGCTGCTTCTGTCCCATCGGCGGCACATTCTTGTCCGCCATGACAACCTGAGCAAAGGATTTGGATCCTACTCCAATTCCTTCCCGGATGATCTTGAGCTGCGTCGGTGGTGGATCAAACGGGCGAAGGTGTTTGATTGGAAAAAGATCAGAGGGAGAAAAACATCCCGATCGGGCTAGGTCTTTCCTGAGCCATCCCAAAGTGGAGGCTGATTTGGTTTTGCCAGGCAGAGGGTGAGGCTGGCGACGGCGGGGGGAGGGAATGACCCAGAGCTGCCCAAAAACCCTAGATATAGATTCATCCGCGCTGCCTTGTGGAGGAGACGTAATAGGTAAAGGCGTTTTCACTTTTTTGCAGCGGATCAGCAGGAGAGAGGTGATGATGGGGCCCGTACTATCCCGCCCAACGGTAGCCTCTCTCTGTTTTGGGGAAAAATCCCCAATCTCTACCAAATTGGATCCCTCCGTCAATGGTGATTTATAGTTTTCCGAGCACAAGCTCAATTCATTCCCCACTGGGTCTAATAACAACATTGAATCGGAAATCGGATGACTAACCTTCTCTTCTGGGATACAAATCCCTTTGTCAACACGAGATCGATTTCCAGGTGGAACCACGCCGCGGTCTCCAAACCATGGCGGTTCCAGCGATCTATGGTGAGGTAGGAGATCCACCCCACCCGTAGCAAGCTTCAGTTGATTGACGGAATGACGCCGAGGATGCACTCCCATCGGAGGGCTCGCCGCGGCTCCGTCGATTTTGCCTCTGCCCTCGCCCATACCACGAATTCGGCCGGCGGGGAGGATGGGAACGGAGGCATCCTCGCCCTTTCTTCCAGCGTGGCCTCCTCGAAGATCCTTCGTGCTAGTTTCCTTTGTTCCACATCCGCCCTTCTCCGTTGGACCTCGGCGATCTTCACGGCCGCAGATCTCATCTCCGACGAGGTTGCCTCCGCCACCGCCCGGTCCGCCATCTTCCACTCCTGCACGCACCGGATCCACTCGAAGGTAGAGTCTCGGATCCTGGTCGCGCGCTCCGCCCACCCCGCAGCTCCCGACGCCATGAGCACCGCCTGCGGCACTGGGGAGATCAGCCGCAGGATCTCTGGGAATTTCTCTCGCACGGTCGGCGCAAGTCGCTGGGGTGGGGGGGCTGTGGATGCAGCTAGCGCGAGCACTCCTTGCCGGCGTGGAGGCATGGCGCAGGGCCAGATCTGTGGCGGCGGCGGCGGTGGCGGGGGGGAGGGGTGGAGTCGCGGGAGCGAGGGGGAGCGCATGATCTGTGTCTTTCTTATCGCTAGCTACATTTCTCTTAGATGAAGCATCTAACATCAACACTGATTTGGTGGCTCTCTTTTTTCTTGCCAGTAATTAGTTGATGATCTTGAGTTTAGCAATGTGGCTTCAAATTTTAGTTGTGTGGTCCTTTCTAATCTTGTTTGTTGGTTATGTGCAACAACAGCTCCATTTGTTCCTAAGATCCATAGTTCAGAGAGGTTCATTCATGGAAAATAAACATGCATTGTTTGATGAGTTTGTCCAAATCACAATCCGGTCATCTATCTGCCGAGGTTATTGTTTGGTTGGAGCAGCCAATTAAGTCCTGAATGCCTAATCCACTGTCGGAGTATCAAACAATTCAGTTTTGCTGTTGCATCCAAACTGTATATGCAGCATTATTAAAATGTCTCCCCAGCTGACAGAGCAGGGGCGCCTCGCCGGCTGCCTCGGCAGAGGAGGATGCAGGGAAGGAGGTGCGGTCGTCGTTCCCCTCTTGTTGCTGCTGCTGCTGGGGGAGGGAGTTGACCTCGTGGAGGAGGTGGAGGTCGGGAGCGGACCTGGCGCGCGAGGCCCCGGCGAGCGGGAAGTCCCCGGCCGCGGCGTCGGCGGCGATTGGGGCCTTGACGGCGGCGGAGTCCTCGTTGTAGAGGAAGATGGCGACGAGGAATATGGAGACGAGGAGCCCCGCGAGCGAGAGCGGCGCGCCGGGCCTGCGCGCGGGCGCCTCGTCCCCCCCTGCTTGGAGGCCGCCCCCACCCCCGCCCTCCCCTTCGCCCCCGGCGCCGGCGCAACATCGCCTTGGCCCCCGCCCCCGCCCTCCCCTTCGCCTCCGGCGCAGCATCGCCTTGGCCCCCGCCCCCGCCCTCCCCTTCGCCCCGGCGCCAGCAAGAAGTCAGGCAGGCTCAAGCTCGCGTCCTTCCTCTCCTCCTGTCCGCAGCTCCGTCCCTGACAGCGCCAACTCGCCACCGTCGCGTCGTGGTGGACGACATCAGCTTGCCAGCATCCCCGCGGCGTCCAGTCGCCGGCATCGTGTTGGTGGTGGTTTGGATCTGGCGCCTTCGGCCTCGCATCGACGGAATCCGTCGCCAGCTTGAACTCAAAGGTCCAAGCTTTTTGGAAGTTCGCCGCGGGAAGGAGGAGAGGAGCGCAGCGAGGCCACCGAAGGTGGGGGAGGAGAGCGCGGCAACGCGATAGAAGGTGGGGGCAGGGGGAGCGCGCCGGCGAAGAGCACCGAGCGGAGCGCGGCGGCCAGCCGGAGAAGAGAGTGAGCACGAGGACCGCGGGTTCGGTCGGAAATAGATCGAGGGGGTTTTCGCAAAAACACCGTCGCGACGACTAAATCCGAACGGAGGGAGTTGTAAGTAATCATTGGTGTGTTCTTGTCTGTATACATGATATATTGAAGGGAAGAGCTTACTACGCTTCAAGAAGAAAACACGAATGCTAATGATGAATATCAGACATATGGTAAATAAGAAAATCCACGTACTTGTTATACGCAAATTTCAACCGTTTATTCTGGAATGCACTCGATTCACCAAAATGCGTTCCCCTCAATATCACCAAGCAAATTGACGAACCCAAACAAAAAGCATTCTGCTTAGCCTCAATGACGAAGCCTTTGAGTTTCTTGGACTTCTCTGTTGCAATCACATATTCAGGAAATTAATCTCCCCGTTCGAGTAAACCTTAATGTGAAATCTAAAAAATATGTACCTTACATGGACAAAGCCCATTCTGCTTAGCCTCAATGATGAAGACATGTAATTTTTGAAGTGTGGCTTACATGGTTGGCACTCATATAAAGGAAGTAAAGGTAGTAAAGCTCCTTTGAAACGGGGTACTTTCGGAAGACAGTGGGCCTACATACATAGACAAGAAAAGAAAATAGCCTACCAATTCAATGCTAAACTGGTCATTTTAGGGGGGAAATAGCCTAGTAGTTCAATGTTATAAGAGAGGCTGCATAAAAACACCCAAGTTCATCTTGGGCCTGCCTTCATCAGATATAGGAAAATTTCTTTGCTATCCATACTCTCTTGTAATAAGTGAATGATGTGCAATTTTCCTACCAAACACAAACGCAAGGATGCTACTTATCTAAAATTAATATGAGAATGACAGACCCAAAGGAGCTGCACAGAATACAATAGGGACCAATAAACCAGGACGAAGGTAGTATTCTGGATTGTTAGACTCTAAGCTCAATAACTTCATAGGATTTTGGAACACATTACCTTGAATAACTTATCCTCAAATAGTGTGGCATGTGCCCTGTCATTTATCCCTTTTATCCACTATGGTGTTGCAAACATTTTGCATCAGACAAATGCAAAGTAGTTGTACAGTGCGTAATATGTGGCAAAAGATGCGCGCACACTGAAGTAACTGTAAACAAGTTTCAGGTTAAGTAAATTCGCATCACAACTGTTTATTCATAAATTTCAATCTTGGAATGATGTGCCTTGTTCATCTCAGACTTGCACAAAGGTTGTTAGACAGAGGTTTCAGATGTTACTTAATTCACTACGACTTCAATACTCTAAATCTGCTTACACATGCAATGAACTTGCAACAAAATCTAGCATGATAGAAGTACATACAATGCATCAATGATTTGGACTGCGATACTTGAGATAAATTATACGATTCGATCTATAGCAGATTATTGAAGGATGCAAAGTTACTTGCCTGTGAGTGGGCATAGGAGCGACTGGTGAGGAAGTTGAATGGCGTCGAGGTAGCAAATTATTGCAGCGCCAGACCGCCACTATATTCCTTGTGGGAGCCTCGCAGACAGAGGCTGGCACCTGATTTGATTCAAACAACGGGGTTCAACTCCTTTGCTAAATTAACCACCGTGAGATAAAGTAATGTAATGGGAATTTACATGATGGATTGATGCTAGGTCAAAACTTGGAAACTGAGGCTCAATGGTTGGAAAGGAACAACGTCAGGAAAGTTGGACATGCTTGATTAGATCGTACACTAAATAAACCATCATCGAATAAAATCATGTAATGGAATATACATGATGGATTTCTAAATTTGAAAACTGAGTTTCAAAGGTTGGAGATGAACACGAGGAGAGCTGGGCACATTTGATTGGATCATACCTACTAATCAACTATCATTGAATAAAAATCATGATTCTGGTCTTCTCCTTTTATTTCAGATTAACATGGGGATGCTTTGGAGTGGGTAATCATCATAGGTATAGAGATAAACAACAACTGTGCAACTGATACCAATTTACAGAATGGTTGTAATAAAGTATCCAATGACAAATAACTATAGGGGCCTGCAAAATAGAAAAGTAAAGTTAATAAAAGTTATCTACATATAAGTTGTAATTTTATTTAATAATTGAAGTCCTGATTTAATTAGACAAACTACAATGGCCTATAATCACCAGCAAACACTCTGCTTGAACTACACTAATTATGATTTATGAATGAACGGATATCAATTCCTATTGTGTAGCCGTGAAAAACCATCTCTATTTTTGTAGTGCTCTTGCTCTAGAAAGGCAGTGCATCATAGTTGTACTGATTCTCGTCAGTAACAGCAAAAGCTAATCCACCGAAGAGTATAATATAGTTGCGGGAAACCTGCTAGTACACATCCTCAAATCAACCGTAGCACACCAGTCCCAACTCCCAAGTACTGATCCAGTTTCTCTCTGATAAATCAAGCAACCCTAATCTCTCTGAAAAATCTTCTACACGTTCTCCTTCCTTACCCAGCCATGGCCAAGACTGCACGATGCAGCGCCTGCTCCTCCACCCATCCCCTTCCCCATGTGGCACACATCTACAACACAAGCCATGTTACCCCTGCCACCTGAAGCAATGACTTGACCTCGTGCGTGCCTCGCTGGACCGCATCGTTGCCTCCTCCTCCATGAAGACCTGCTCTTCTTCCCCGTGCTTTCGGCCGATGCCATTGTAGAGGAGATCAAGGGCAGCGCAGGCGGCGACATGAGGCAGGGACGGATGCAGGGGCGGCGAGTCATGGGGAGGACGGAATGGGTTCGTGGGCATGGATGGAGGTTGGGATAAGTGGATGGACTTTAGCAGGCCGGGCCATGATTGGGGTCTTTTTTCGCGAGGTGGGTGTGCACCGGAGGCCCATGCCCTTAGAGAATTAGTTCTGGTTTTATATTACTAGGCAAAAATGAAAACAGCTACAGCAATAAAGGACACTAGATCATGAAAGGATAAAACACACAGCAAATCAAATAATACAACCAAAGTTCCCCAGGCTCAGCAGCGCATATCTGGGGAGCACGAACAAAGATGCAGCACCAAGTGATTGCTAAATGAAGCAGTTACATACGTAGTTCAGATTAAACTGCAGTTCCCACACTCAAATAGCATCACTAACAAACATCATTCAAATACCATTACTAACACACTTGTTAGATTTCACGAGCACTATCCTACCTCTAAGACAGCATAAACTTAACTTGTTTTGCATAGTCACAGAACTACACATCATACACAATCTTGTGTAGCTTTGACAGAACTCTAGATTTCTAAAAATAGTTGTCGAATACTAATGGACCCCAGATCCACACTCTTGTGCTCATCCAAGTCATCATAGAGGCTATCTTCTTTCTTTCTGCCATAAACATTCTCTGCGAAGCTGCGCCTATTGTTGATGATTTGCGAGTTGCTGTAGTATGGTGCCCTCCATGGAGGAACATTTTCACCGTTACGGGGGTCTTTTCCGCAGGCCATCTTCTCAAACTCCGACTCACGCCCATGGAAGTCTATCCTGACTGGATGCACAATTCTAGTCCCAATGTACTCACAGTAAAGACACCGAATTTGTGCTGCCAACACATGAGATAATTAATATTGAAGGTTACATCATAGACTACATGTGCATAGAAAAATATCAAAAATGAAATGCTCTGCAGTTTTCAAGCTTTGCCAAACATGGAGCCTTTGAATGTTGACAGAAAGCATATGTAATGCCTATAGAAACGATGCATGGATGGCCGACATAGCTGCTTCTAAACCATTATTGTTATTTTGTTGAATGAGGAAATGAGCACGGTGATGAAGGGATCATCCAGCTACATGTTGATCACTATGGCAGGCTGGCTGCTTGATTGAAACGTTTGAGTTAACAAACCTATAAACATGTAGATATTCAAGTAAAGGCATTCAATTATGTTTATCCTCGATACTTCTTTCTCTTGAATGACCCCCCCCCCCCCCTTTATTTTTTACTCTGGATAAGAGGGTTTAGGCTGACGGAATAATAAAACAGTCAAATGGTAAGCTATGGTAAAGATGCATCATGGTGCTTCGGACTTTGCATATAACATTTACAGCAAGATATACCAGATAGGACACGGGAAAAAATATTGGCATATGGTTTGCTTATAGCATACCAGCACATGGCGGAGGCAGAGCAACATGGCAACAGAAGGACTCCTCATCTTGGTCATTGTTGCTAATTTCAGCAAAAAACAAAGCCGCAGCACCACCACAAGGGCTTTTGGGAGTAGCCACGAAATTGACATGAGAGTGGCCATACTTAGGAGGAAAGGAAGTAGGGCCGGAGACACGATCATTCACACCACAAATCGTATGAAGCTCGAATTTCGGATCCTGCAATTCGACATTTAGTGAGCATATAACAGTAGATGAGAAATGTTAGCAATAACCAACAACAAGCACATCAAAACCTACCCCATTTGGCATCTGAGCATATGCATTCAGCAGAGCGTTGACCTTCTTGGAGATTCTTGTATATATGCCTGCTAGCTTTGCACGGGGGTAAACTGTGAGGGGGAGTGGGAGAAATGCCCTCTTGCAGCCATGAGCAGATTTAGGACACAGCAACATGGCAAGCCGCTTAACATCTTGAGAAGAGAGCCTGTCAGGCCGACGATGCAGCAGACGAAAGGCAGACTTGAGCTTACACGAAGTGAGAAGCTTTACATGGGCTTCCGGGTTGGGGTGAAAGGCTGCGGTGGCAGCGGCCAAGAAGGCTTTCTCGAGACTGGTGTCCGGGGGGTCTTGAGGTTCAACAACATTGCTAGTGGGGGCAGCAGATGGTGGGCAAATCATCAGCACATAGCGAGTGGAAGGATCAATGTTAGGATCGGCAAGCACAAGGTTGGGATCGGCGAGCACAAGGTTGGCATCTGCCTGGACCAGGCATTGCAGAGCTTGATGGAAATCGAAGCGATGATAACGTGTGCAGAGGAAGGAGGCCAGGCCATACAAGGAGCGGTTCTCCAGCCGGTGGAGACACTGCGTGCCGATCACATCCAGGTCCAGCTCTAGCTTCATGGTAGGTGGGAACACGGCATCATACCAGATGGTATTGACGATGATGTTGGAGACAGGATCAAGAGGGCCATAGCAGTAGCCGGCCTTGAGCAGGCTGCGGTGGAAACGAGAGCCTGCTGGCAATCGGGCGATGGCCTGGAGGTAGAACCCGTGGATGGCATCCTGGAGCGTCCGGCTGAGCAAGCTGGTGTGCAGGTACGGGTCGCTGCAGGGACGACTGGGACGAGAAGCTGCAAGCCGCCATGCCCGGCTCAAATCTTGATAGCCCAGTGGCACCCCGTTGATCAACTCGGCGAGCTTGCTAATATTGGAGCCGGGGCAGGATGACGGTGGTCTGTGCAACCAGGCAAGGAAGTGCCGATCGCCGTCAATGCTGTCGGAGATGTTGAGCCAGGCATTGACGAGGCGGTCGGGGTCGGGGTGCCCGACGGCCAGCGCGGCGCACTTGAGGGCCATGAAGGGGACCGTGTGGATGAGGTCCGGCTCGGACTCCCAGAACCTCTTCATGCCGTGGTCCGAGACGATGACGCTTGCGGCGACGGGGGCGTCGGCGTCGGCGAGGCGCAGGTAGTGCACGGCCAGGCTCTCGGGGAGGTTGGGGAACAGGCGGGTGAGGAAGGCCACCAGGGCGTCGAGCGAGCGGCGCTCCAGGTCCGCCTGCGCGCCCTTGCGCTGGGGCTTGGGCTTGCAGGAGGAGATGAGGCTGTTGACCACGATGTTGGCGACGGGGTCGAGGAGGCCGACGCAGAGGGCGCCGCAGCAGAAGTCGACGCGGCGGCCGTGTTGCGGCCGGTGGCGCTTGAGCCGCCTCCGCGCCTTGAGGTAGAAGGCGTGGATCCTCCGCAGCAGATGAGATCTGGACTCGGAGTCTTCCTGGTGCGACGGGTACCAGGGAGTGAAGCTCGGTTTGTAGATCCGGAGGTCCGGCTGGCAGGGTTTCGACGCCAGCGCCATCGCCGGCGGCCAAGCGGTGAGGGCGATTTGATCCGGCGGTTGTGGATTTGGTCCGGCAGCGGCGGCGCGAGGAAGGGGATAGAAGAAGAATATCTACCTCCTCGTTTGTTTGTCTGTTTCTTGTTTTTATTTTTTATTTTTATTAGGACTACCTCCTCGTTTCTCTTACTAATTCTTTTCTCTGTCCGTACGCTGGGTCTGGGCTGGGCTCTGTTCCACACCAAGAATACATTGTTCAAAATAAAATAAAATCAGATAACTGTTAAGAAAGTCGGTAAAAATATAACTGGATGCAGCAACAGTTTTCTTCTTCCTCCCATTGATTGTATGTCGCACACCGGAGATTGAAAATTGTAAGGAGTAATAAACAAATAAAAGAAAGGGGCGCCCTCGCCAAACTAGGCTTTTAAAGCCCACTTGAAACAAGATCTAGAAATCACTGAAAAATATCAATTACCCCTGATCCAGAGAGCTGGAGAAACCGGACCATGCAGCAGAACAACGCAAAATAAAAAAGATGTCAAAATCGGCACATGACATCAATAGACAACCAATTGTCCACTGATAGACACACCAACTGCAAAGATGCCAAGGGAGCCAGCAGATCTGGCGACATAAACTCTCACAACCTTGTTGTTGACGCCAGATCGGGCGTCGTCAAGGTTGGGAGAGGCAGGAGAGAACTCATTTCAACACACAACCAATGCCACCACATCGGCGATGCCGGTAGGGAAACAAAAACTAAGAAAAATGAAAAAGGACGGGGCCGCACTCTTCATGCCACCGATGAGGCCGCCGATACGACTCAAACATGTCAATAATTTTTTGCATGAGTCATACTATATTTCTACTACTTTTAAACACTTGGGCATGATTTTTCTTGAATGTTATTGAAATAACATATCTATCTATACCCAATGTCAGTTCTTATTTTTTTAATTGTTTTGTATTTTTTAGGAAAATATCCAGGAAAAGACTAGGAAAATTCAAAATAAATAGAAATGAAGGTTTTGGAAGGAGAAGGACCCCTGGCCCCTGGGGACCTGGTGGGGGCCATAGGCCCCAAGCGACCCCTAGGTGCCCTAGGGCTACAGCCTGTGGGGCCCCTCAGGCTAGCCTTTGGTGCCCACTGGCTTATATATACCCTATTTTCACCTCCAATTTATCGAGAATTTTTCTGCCACCACCACATCGTGTTTCCAAGGTGATTTTCACTTTCAGCCCTGATCTGGTTCTCTGCTGGAGGGGGAATCCATCTCCATCTCCATAAACCTCGACCCTCAGCCCTGATCGAGAATTGTTGTCACTAAGGTTTAAGGGTTAGTAGAGGATGAATAATCTCCTAATCATAGCGGTATGTCATTGTGCTAAATGAAATTACATGTGTTTACACTTCATATGCACGAGAGGATCTCATGAGCGATATTTTTGCGCTCATTCCACCATTGTTTAAACCGAATAATCCTGGAATTTCCAAGATAATCACTCTGATATCAATACTAATGCCCAATGAATGCAAGATATTGCTAAATCCTTTGTATAATGCATTTCCATTGAAAATGGACCCAAAAATGAAAGAATATCATCACACAGAAGGAAATAGAAATGCATGGGAACAAGGCAAGTCAGCTGGAGGCGTCATGACGTAACTAGAGAAGAAGATGCCACATGGTACGAGTGCATAGGCTCGTACCAGTGGTCTTACCGCATGTCGTCGACATGGTGGCGTCCTCTTGAACAAATTTTATAAAGCAGGCAAGGCCAGAATCTAAACTAGAGAGCAGCCATTCACGAAAGACAGAACCAGAAGCCATCTTCCAACCCTAGCAGCCCCCATTTCCCATGTCATGTCCATAGCCACCACCGCTTTCATCAACACAACCATTCTCTTCAAGTTAGTCATACTTGTAATCGGTGCATCACAATCCGCAACTACTGTAAAACCTATTATCAATCAAGCATTCATCTTTATGCCGTCTTCAATGAGTTCTTATTGTGATCTGATCGCGATGTGTGAGTAATTCTTGAAGGTAATGTGATACGTCCATTTTGCATCATGCTTTTACATTGATTCGCATTATGGGCTGTTATTTCACTTTATGTCACAATACTTATGGCTATTCTCTCTTATTTTACATGGTTTACATAAGGAGGGAGAATGCCGGCAGCTGGAATTCTGGGCTGGAAAAGGAGCAAATATTAGAGACATATTCTGCGCAACTCCAAAAGTCGTGAAACTCCACGGAATACCTTAAAATAAATAGAGAAAAATCCTCGCCAAAGATGAAGTCCAGGGGGCCCACACCCTGCTCACGAGGATGGGGGCGCGCCCCCCTCCTAGGGCGCGCCCCCTACCTCGTGGGCCCCCTAGTGGCTCTCCGACGTCCATCTTCTCCTATATGAAGTCTTTCGATGAGAAAAAAATAGGGAGCAACCTTTCGGGACGAAACTCCGCCACCACGAGGCGGAACCTTGGCGGAACCAATCTAGAGCTCCGGCAGAGCTGTTCTGCCGGGGACACTTCACTCCGGGAGGGGGAAATCTGTTGGGGAACGTAGTAATTTCAAAAAAATTCCTACGCACATGCAAGATCATGGTGATGCATAACAACGAGAGGGAAGAGTGTGATCTACGTACCCTTGTAGATCGACAACGGAAGCGTTTGGTTGATGTAGTCGTACATCTCCACGGCCCGACCGATCAAGCACCGAAACTACGACACCTCCGAGTTTTAGCACACGTTCAGCTCGATGACGATCCCCGGACTCCAATCCAGCAAAGTGTCGGGGAAGAGTTCCGTCAGCACGACGGCGTGGTGACGATCTTGATGTACTACTGTCACAGGGCTTCGCCTAAGCACCGCTACAATATTATCGAGGACTATGGTGGCAGGGGCGCCGCACACGGCTAAGAATATGATCACGTGGATCAACTTCTGTCTCTGGGGTTCCCCTGCCTCCGTATATAAAGGCTCAAGGGGGGGTGCGGCCGGCCTAGAGGTGGCGCGCCAGGAGGAGTCCTACTCCCTCCGGGAGTAGGACTCCCCCCCCCAATCCTAGTTGGAATAGGATTCGCGGAGGGGGGAAAAGACAAAAGGGGGGCCGGCCCCCTCTCCTTGTCCTATTTGGACCAAGGGAGGGGAGGGGCGCGCGGCCCATCTCAGGCTGCCTCTTCTCTTTTCCACTAAGGCCCATTAAGGCCCATATAGCTCCCGGGGGGTTCCGGTAGCCTCCCGGTACTCCGATAAAATCCCGATTTCACCCGGAACACTTCCGATATCCAAACATAGGCTTCCAATATATCAATCTTTATGTCTCGACCATTTCGAGACTCCTCGTCATGTCCGTGATCATATCCGGGACTCCGAACAACCTTCGGTACATCAAAACGTATAAACTCATAATATAACTGTCATCGAAACCTTAAGCGTGCGGACCCTACCGGTTCGAGAACAATGTAGACATGACCGAGACATGTCTCCGGTCAATAACCAATAGCGGGACTTGGATGCCCATATTGGCTCCTACATATTCTACGAAGATCTTTATCGGTTAGACCGCATAACAACATACGTTGTTCTCTTTGTCATCGGTATGTTACTTGTCCGAGATTCGATCGTCGGTATCCAATACCTAGTTCAATCTCGTTACCAGCAAGTCTCTTTACTCGTTCCGTAATACATCATCTCGCAACTAACTCATTAGTTGCATTGCTTGCAAGGCTTAAGTGATGTGCATTTGCAAGGCTTAAGTGATGTGCATTACCGAGAGGGCCCAGAGATACCTCTCCGACGATCGGAGTGACAAATCCTAATCTCGAAATACGTCAACCCAACATGTACCTTTGGAGACACCTGTAGAGCACCTTTATAATCACCCAGTTACGTTGTGACGTTTGGTAGCACACAAAGTGTTCCTCCGGCACACGGGAGTTACATAATCTCATAGTCATAGGAACATGTATAAGTCATGAAGAAAGGAATAGCAACATACTAAACGATCGGGTGCTAAGCTAATGGAATGGGTCATGTCAATCAGATCATTCAACTAATGATGTGATCCCGTTAGTCAAATAACAACTCTTTGTCCACGGTCAGGAAACATATCCATCTTTGATTAACGAGCTAGTGAAGTAGAGGCATACTAGTGACACTCTGTTTGTCTATGTATTCACACATGTATTATGTTTCCGGTTAATACAATTCTAGCATGAATAATAAACTTTTATCATGATATAAGGAAATAAATAATAACTTTATTATTGCCTCTAGGGCATATTTCCTTCAGTACGACTACATCAACCGCGTTGTCATAACGCTTCCGCTGTCGGTCTACAAGGGTACGTAGATCACACTCTCCCGTCTCGTTGCTATGCATCACCATGATCTTCCATGTGCATAGGAATTTTTTTGAAATTACTACGTTCCCCAACACTTCTTTGATGGGAAAGAACCGAACCGTGAAGCCACCGTGGAAGAGTTGAAGATGCTACAATACAACACTCAAGCTTGTGACATCCTCTTCAACGGATTTTGCCCCGAGGAATTCAACAAAATCAGCTGTCTTGAGAATTCAAAGGAAATTTGGGATACTTTGATTGATATGCACGAAGGTACCGACTCCGTCAAGGAATCTAAATTGGATGTGCTTCAAATTCAACTTGACAAGTTCAAAATGAAGGATGGTGAAGGTGTCGCTGAAATGTACTCTAGGCTTGCTCTTATCACAAATGAGATTGCCGGCTTAGGGAGTGAAGAGATGACCGATAGATTCATCATCAAGAAGATCCTAAGAGCATTGGATGGAAGATATGATACTGTGTACACATTAATCCAAATGATGCCAAATTACAAAGATCTCAAGCCAACGGAAGTCATTGGAAGAATTGTTGCTCATGAGATGTCACTCAAGGATAAAGAGGAACTTCACAACAAATCAAGTGGTGCTTACAAAGCCTCATGTGAAGCCCCCACATCATCAAGTGAGAAACAAACCTTCAATGAAGAATTGAGCTTAATGGTGAAGAACTTCAACAAGTTTTACAAGAATAGAAGCAAATAGAGAAGCTCCAAGTCAAGGTCCTACAATGACAAAAGATCTTCTAGTCGAGAGCGAAACTGATACAATTGTGGAGGCCCGGACACTATTACAATGAGTGTACGCCCCCCTACAAGAGAAGAGAAGATTCTCCCAAGAGAAGAAGTAGAAGAGAAGAATCGCCATCTAGAGAAAGAAGGAGTAGAGATGATCGTTATGAACGAGGACACTCACGGAGAAGCAAGGATTCGGAAAGAAAGGACAAGTCATCAAGAAGCTACACAAAACGAAGACATCAAGCTCATGTTGGTGTATGGGTATCCGGCTCCGACTCCGACAATCACTCCGAGCCGAATATACTCAAGATGAAGGTGTTGCCGGTCTAGCACTTGTGACAACCAACTCCTACGGCATATTTGACTCACCAAATGAAGGAGTTGGAACATGATTCATGGCTAAAGGCCCAAAGGTATCACACCCCGAGTATGTTGATTTCAATAGTGATGAAGATGACTTGTTAGGTGATGATGATTTACTTGTTGACAACTCTAGTGATGAATACTATGATGAAACGTCAATTAATCATGCTAATAAAGATAAAACGAATGACAATGATAAGGAGAAGATTGAGTCTCTAACTAAAGAACTAAACGCTCTTAAGTTAGCTCATGAAACTATCTTAGGAGATCATCGAGAACTTTTAAGGACTCATGAGAAATTGCGCTTTGAAAAGCTCAACCTTGAGCAAGAGCATGAGTTCTTAAAAGCAATCAATGATGATCTTCGTAAGAAAAGTTCTTCTTACATTGCCAAGCGTTTACTCTTATCCACTTACATGCCTCAAATCAAGTCTAGTAACAAGATTAAGAATGATTCTTCCTCTAGTAGTAACAATAATCATGCTAAATCCAATATTGTTGCTTCTAGTAGTTCTCTTGATTCCACTAATGATTCTCTTAGCCAAGTTACACTTGAGCAAGAAAATAGCTTATTGAAGGGAATTATAGAGAAAGGTGTTTACAAGAGCCTTGCCGGAAGTAAGCAATTCGAGGAAATTGTACGCAAGCAAGGAAGGCACCGGAAGAATCAAGGTGTTGGTTTTGAACGAAAGTTCAATGCCAATGGAGTTGAGTGGGAAGAAGATCAATATCCCAAGACGAAGTTTGTTCCTCAACAAGAGAAGTATGATCCTACTTCTTTCAAAGGGACACAAGCTCAAGATGATCTTCCACCACAAGACCACAAGCAAAAAGGCAAGGACAAGCTTCAAGAGGAAATTGATGCATTTGAAGAAGCTCCTAAGGCCTTGGTCAAGTGGGTTCCCAAGACTACATCAAGTTCCACTTCATCAAGTACAACTACAACTCCGAGGATTCCCATCAAGATGGTGTGGATCCCGAAGAAGAAGAACTAGAGAGTTCTTGAGGGTGACTCCGCCAACATACTTCACTCTTATCATTTTGGCAAGAACAAGTGCAATCAACTTCCACATCTTGCACTAGTTCAAGGAGTCACAAACCCTCTTGTTGGTAAGACAAAGGACAAGGTAACCTAATGATTTCATAGACATCATCTTGTGTGTGCATCACTTTATGTCTATGGATATCCTTGTTTGTTCCTTGTGGGACTAACCCGTGTAGGTATTGAAAGTGCAACTCACTCAAATGGATAGCTCCAAATGATCTACATCAACATTGAGCATCCACATCTTCAACATCTACATGAAGTCATCATCGACAAAACCCAAGGTTAGTTCATCCCTCTTAGGGGGGATATCACATCTAGGGGGAGCTTTACTCTAAGACTTGAGCTAAAGCAACTCTAAAGATGTGAACACAACAATGCTTTATGTAAAAGTGGTAACCCCACTTGTGCTTAAACGATGAGTATGACCTATGATCAAATGTTTTCATTTGACTCCTAAGTCAATATACTCATATATAGATGACCTAGTCATCGCCAATTGCTTGATAGATGCTAGAATTGGTTGTGCATGCTTTGCCACATATTTCAATTGCCATTTTATTGTGTGAGCATGCTGATTGCATATGTTTCTCATTCGAGGACATCCACTTGTTGTTTTGATTGATTGGGTTTCTTTTCTTTTGCCAAGTGGATGGACAAGAATGCCTAAGAACCTTCTCTAGCTATCTATGCTTTTCTCGTCTCAAACTCTATTCATGCTACGTCACAAAATTGGATCAAGTCAGATTCAAACCACTCTGTGTGAGGAGCACTCGGAGTCCCCGATTTGTCATAGACTTAAACTTCCAAAACTTCTTTGTGCGTTTCGGTCTGACCGATTCCTCCATTTCGGTCATACCGAGATCACTAAGTCGATCTAGGTTTTCAATCTCGGTGCAACCGATTTGAACTTTTCGGTCACACCGAGTTGCTGCAACTGTCACAGTTATGCATCTCGGTGCCACCGAGTTGTTCCACTCGGTCACACCGACAGGGTCGGGCTATATATACTCACGAGCAAAATTTTGGAAATTTCTCCGAAACCCCTTCGCCCGCGCATAGCTCGCTCTGCCTCCAGGGTCTCCGGATCGTCCTCCTCGTCGCCAGCCGCCTCCTGTCGCTGGTCTCCGCCGCCGTCAACGGAATTCTCCTCCGCCGTTGCCGCCATAGCGAGTTCATCGCCGAACTAGGGTATGGACTCGATCATAGTGCTATCCCCGTCCGTTTCCTAGCACATTGTGTTCATTATGATTCTTGCCACGATTGAAATGCTTTTATCCAGTCAAAACACTCCGTAGATTAGAGTTGAATCAAAAATTTAGGGTTAGGTTTCCGCCGAAACCATCTCGGACCCATCGGGTTGCAGAACTCGATTCCACCGATTCGGCCAAGGCCATTGCACATGTGGTTCTCGGTCTGACCGAGAATTACAAATCAGTGTGACCGAGTTCAGGACTTTGTGAAACCCTAGCAGTCTCGGTGCCACCGAACTGTGACTCGGTCTGACCGAGTTCACTAGTTTAGGTTCCAAAAGCTGCTTCGGTATCACCGAGTTTGCAAATCGGTTGATCCGAAATGCTTTCTGTGGAAAATTAAAACTAAATTCTTGACTCATTCTTTTGCAAAAACCTCTGCATTTTGTGATGCTCATCCACTCTATCTCATCTACAATCTATTCACAGGGTCTGCAGTCAGTGTTTGCAACATGTCTGACCAAAGTGACAGCCAGAACAAGTCAGAGGAGCAGATTCACATGAGTGAGGGCACTAGTCCCTCTAGCAGCTCAGATGAGGGTAGCAGAAGCACCCCAAGCAACTTGCCAAAGGCTGCCACTAGATCAAGCAAGAAAAGTACTTCAGAGTCTGAAGATGAAGACTATGTGGCAGAGGAAGAGGAAGCCACATCAAAGAATAAGGTGCTCAAAAAGGAATATGGCACAACTGCTACAGTTAAGACAGGAATGCAGAAGAAGGTACCTGCAAGGAGAGTTCCCACTTCCAAACCTAGGAAGGCTGCCACTGGAGAAACCATGAAGTTTACCATAGAGTCAGAAGAAGAAGCTGTTGGCCAAGATAAGAAGAAAAAGAGAGTCATAACTACTACTGCCAGAGTTCTTGGAAAACCCTCTATGAGGAGAGATTCTGAAGAAGAAGAAGAAGAAGAGGTTGCTGCACCAGCACCCAAGGCACAAAAGCTGATGGGTGATGCTATAAGGACAGGGGCTGCATCATCAAAACCCAAAGAAGCACCCAAAGCTGCCTCCAAGCCCAAGATTGCACCTAAGAGGAATACCAGGAACATATCTGCTACTGAGAAGAACAAGGCCCTAATGCCTGAAGTTGCTGCTGAGGAAGATATTGAAGGACAAGTCCTGAGGAAGCTCAAACCCAAGATTCCAGACCACAATGATGCTCATCCTGTGGCTGAGAACATGAAGATAAGGAGAGATTCAGGGCTGAGGAAATGGAGAGAGACAGATCCATATGCTACAAGAAGAAGGACTGCTGTTGATTACAGGTTCCACACAAAGGAACAACAAGACTTCTATGAGACAGTGCTGCTGGACAAGAAACCAATAGTGTGTGATATGAGGCGGGTCGACTGGACCTATATCAAGGAAAATGAGGCACACTATCCTGGTGTGTATGACAGCTTCAATGCTTGTGGAGTTGCAGACTTTGTTGGGCAGAAGCTCACAAAGTGGAATGAGGAGCTCATAATGCAATTCTACTCCACAGCACATTTCTATCCAGATGACAGGATAGTATGGATGTCTGAAGGTACAAGGTACCAATCAACTATTAAGGAATGGGCTCAGTTGATCAATGCCCCAGAAGAGCAAGAAGATGACTTGGATGTTTATGCCAAGAAGAAGATGGATCACAATTCCATGTCAAACATGTATAAGGAGATCCCAGACAAAGCTCTTGAGACTTTCAAGTTTGGATCAGTCCATTTTCTTCTGTCAGGGCTGCCTACAATCAACTGGATCCTAAGGCACACTCTTTTGCCCAAGTCAGGTGACCACAACATGATCAGAGGGCATGCAATTAACTTGCTTCACATATTTGATGTGCCACAGAAGTTCAAGGTCATGAGCCTCATAGTTGAGACTATCAAGAGGACAGCAGCTGATCATAAGAGAAGTTGTGGATATGCCCCACATATTCAGGAGTTGATTAACTCGAAGATGGGCACAGGCACATACCTGTTGGATAAGGAACACTTGCCCATCCATCCAGATTTTGAGGACAATCAAGTTGTGATGAATGAGAATGAACCATCATCAGCATAAGCTCAAGCAAAGGAGAAGGCAAAGATGGAGAAGGCTGCCAAGATGCCTACTCAAGAGGAGGCATCTGAGTACTTTCTGAAGAACAAGCAGGAGCGGCTTGGTTATATGATAGCATCAACTCTGAGGATTGAGAAAGGACTGGCCACCCTGACTCGAAATCAAGAGAGCTTGGAAAGAATCATGGAACAAAAGTTCTATGACTTAGATGTGAAAGTAACTGAGATTCAGTCTGCTGTGGAGCAACTACAGGATGACATGCAGGAGAGGAAGGGCAGAACAACCACTGATGCATTTTCCAGAGTGCCTAGATATCAGAGATCATCTGCAGTGCCAGTTCCTGACACCAGAGCCACTACTTCTGCACCAGCTACAGCTTCAGTGCCACCAGCTCCAGCACCTACCCCAGCAGCTCCATCTACATCAACTGAAGCCTTCGTCCTTGGTGTTATCCGGACTCCACCACCTGAAGACCAAGCCTGAGAGTCGTTCTAGTGCTATGCATTTTCTAGGAACTTTTTGGTAACTTGTTGCCAAAGGGGGAGAAAAATGTATAGATCATAGGCTGAGAGAGAGAGAGTTTGCTTTTCTTCTCTCTTGTCTTCTTGGTTGAACTTTGTTTGCTTTTGATTGCTTGAGATACTATGCTTATCTGTGAGACATTGATGATCATGTGTGTTTGATCATAAGTTACACTTATGCTTGTTAGATGATACTATCATTTTATTCCTATCATGATCATTCACTTTGCTTGGTGATGAGTGCATGTATTTAATTCTTATCATTTTGAGCGCTCCACCAAGATGTATGTGACATGGAAGAGTAACCAATGATCCTAACTCATTGTGCATTTGCAGTCCAAAGCAAATCTTAAAATATGCACAAATTTAGGGAGAGCTCTTGTTGGGGAACGTAGTAATTCAAAAAAATTCCTACGCACACGCAAGATCATGGTGATGCATAGCAACGAGAGGGAAGAGTGATCTATGTACCCTTGTAGATCGACAACGGAAGCGTTTGGTTGATGTAGTCGTACGTCTTCACGGCCCGACCGATCAATCACCGAAACTACGGCACCTCCGAGTTTTAGCACACGTTCAGCTCGATGATGATCCCCGGACTCTGATCCAGCAAAGTGTCGGGGAAGAGTTCCGTCAGCACGACGGCGTGGTGACGATCTTGATGTACTACTATCGCAGGGCTTCGCCTAAGCACCACTACAATATTATCGAGGACTATGGTGGCAGGGGGCGCCGCACACGGCTAAGAATATGATCACGTGGATCAACTTGTGTGTCTCTGGGGTGCCCCTGCCTCCGTATATAAAGGCTCAAGGGGGGGTGCGGCCGGCCTAGAGGTGGCGCGCCAGGAGGAGTCCTACTCCCTCCGGGAGTAGGATTCCCCCCCAATCCTAGTTGGAATAGGATTCGCGGAGGGGGGAAAAGAGAAAGGGGGGCCGGCCCCCTCTCCCATTCCTATTCGGACCAAGGGAGGGGAGGGGCGCGCGGCCCATCTCAGGCTGCCTCTTCTCTTTTCCACTAAGGCCCATTAAGGCCCATATAGCTCCCGGGGGTTCCGGTAACCTCCCGGTACTCCGGTAAAATCCCGATTTCACCCGGAACACTTCCGATATCCAAACATAGGCTTCCAATATATCAATCTTTATGTCTCGACCATTTCGAGACTCCTCGTCATGTCCGTGATCACATCCGGGACTCCGAACAACCTTCGGTACATCAAAACGTATAAAATCATAATATAACTGTCATCGAAACCTTAAGCGTGCGGACCCTACGTGTTCGAGAACAATGTAGACATGACCGAGACATGTCTCCGGTCAATAACCAATAGCGGGACCTGGATGCCCATATTGGCTCCTACATATTCTACGAAGATCTTTATCAGTCAGACCGCATAACAACATACGTTGTTCCCTTTGTCATCTGTATGTTACTTGCCCGAGATTCGATCGTCGGTATCCAATACCTAGTTCAATCTCGTTACCGGCAAGTCTCTTTACTCGTTCCGTACTACATCATCTCTCAACTAACTCATTAGTTGCATTGCTTGCAAGGCTTAAGTGATGTGCATTACCGAGAGGGCCCAGAGATACCTCTCCGACGATCGGAGTGACAAATCCTAATCTCGAAATACGTCAACCCAACATGTACCTTTGGAGACACCTGTAGAGCACCTTTATAATCACCCAGTTACGTTGTGACGTTTGGTAGCACACAAAGTGTTCCTCCGGCACACGGGAGTTACATAATCTCATAGTCATAGGAACATGTATAAGTCATGAAGAAAGCATGTATAAGTCATGAAGAAAGGAATAGCAACATACTAAACGATCGGGTGCTAAGCTAATGGAATGGGTCATGTCAATCACATCATTCTCCTAATAATGTGATCCCGTTAATCAAATGACAACACATGTCTATGGTTAGGAAACATAACCATCTTTGATTAACGAGCTAGTCAAGTAGAGGCATACTAGTGACGTTTAGTTTGTCTATGTATTCACACAAGTATTATGTTTCCGGATAATACAATTCTAGCATGAATAATAAACATTTATCATGATATAAGGAAATAAAATAATAACATTATTATTGCCTCTAGGGCATATTTCCTTCAGTCTCCCACTTGCACTAGAGTCGATAATCTAGATTACACAGTAATGATTCTAACACCCATTGAGCTTTGGTGCTGATCATGTTTTGCTTGTGGAAGAGGCTTAGTCAACGGGTCTGCAACATTCAGATCCGTATGTATCTTGCAAATCTCTATGTCTCCCACCTGGACTAGATCCCGGATGGAATTGAAGCGTCTCTTGATGTGCTTGGTTCTCTTGTGAAATATGGATTCCTTTGCCAAGGAAATTGCACCAGTATTGTCACAAAAGATTTTCATTGGACCCGATGCACTAGGTATGGCACCTAGATCGGATATGAACTCCTTCATCCAGACTCCTTCGTTTGCTGCTTCCGGAGCAGCTATGTACTCCGCTTCACATGTAGATCCCGCCACAATGCTTTGTTTAGAACTACACCAACTGACAGCTCCACCGTTTAATGTAAACACGTATCCGGTTTGCGATTTAGAATCGTCCGGATCAGTGTCAAAGCTTGCATCAACGTAACCATTTACGATGAGCTCTTTGTCACCTCCATATATGAGAAACATATCCTTAGTCCTTTTCAGGTATTTCAGGATGTTCTTGACCGCTGTCCAGTGATCCACTCCTGGATTACTTTGGTACCTCCCTGCTAGACTTATAGCAAGACACACATCAGGTCTGGTACACAGCATTGCATACATGATAGAGCCTATGGCTGAAGCATAGGGAACATCTTTCATTTTCTCTCTATCTTCTGCATTGGTCGGGCATTGAGTCTTACTCAATTTCACACCTTGTAACACAGGAAAGAATCCTTTCTTTGCTTGATCCATTTTGAACTTCTTCAAAATTTTGTCAAGGTATGTGCTTTGTGAAAGTCCAATTAAGCGTCTTGATCTATTTCTATAGATCTTAATGCCCAATATGTAAGTAGCTTCACCGAGGTCTTTCATTGAAAAACTCTTATTCAAGTATCCCTTTATGCTATTCAGAAATTCTATATCATTTCCGATTAGTAATATGTCATCTACATATAATATCAGAAATGCTACAGAGCTCCCACTCACTTTCTTGTAAATACAGGCTTCTCCAAAAGTCTGTACAAAACCAAATGCTTTGATCACACTATCAAAGCGTTTATTCCAACTCTGAGAAGCTTGCACCAGCCCATAAATGGATCGCTGGAGCTTGCATACTTTGTTAGCTCCCTTTGGATCGACAAAACCTTTCGGTTGCATCATATACAACTCTTCTTCCAGAAATCCGTTCAGGAATGCAGTTTTGACATCCATCTGCCAAATTTCATAATTATAAAATGTGGCAATTGCTAACATGATTCGGACAGACTTGAGCATTGCTACGGGTGAGAATGTCTCATCGTAGTCAATCCCTTGAACTTGTCGAAAACCTTTTGCGACAAGTCGAGCTTTGTAGACAGTAATATTACTGTCAGCGTCAGTCTTCTTCTTGAAGATTCATTTATTCTCAATTGCTTGCCAGTCATTTGGCAAGTCAACCAAAGTCCATACTTTGTTCTCATACATGGATCCCATCTCAGATTTCATGGCTTCAAGCCATTTTGCGGAATATGGGCTCACCATCGCTTCTTCATAGTTCGTAGGTTCATCATGATCTAGCAGCATGATTTCCAGAATAGGATTACCGTACCACTCTGGTGCGGATCTTACTCTGGTTGATCTACGAGGTTCAGTAGTACCTTGTCCTGAAGTTTCATGATCATTATCATTAACTTCCTCACTAATTGGTGTAGGTGTCGCAGAAACAGTTTTCCGTGATGTACTACTTTCCAATAAGGGAGCAGGTACAGTTACCTCATCAAGTTCTACTTTCCTCCCACTCACGTCTTTCGAGAGAAACTCCTTCTCCAGAAAGTTTCCGAATTTAGCAACAAAAGTCTTGCCTTCGGATCTGTGATAGAAGGTGTATCCAATAGTTTCCTTTGGATATCCTATGAAGACACATTTCTCCGATTTGGGTTCGAGCTTATCAGGTTGAGGCTTTTTCACATAAGCATCGCAGCCCCAAACTTTCAGAAACGACAACTTTGGTTTGTTGCCAAACCATAGTTCATAAGGCGTCGTCTCAACGGATTTTGATGGTGCCCTATTTAACGTGAATGCGGCCGTCTCTAGAGCATATCCCCAAAACGATAGCGGTATATCAGTAAGAGACATCATAGATCGCACCATATCTAGTAAAGTACGATTACGATGTTCGGACACACCATTACGCTGTGGTGTTCCGGGTGGCGTGAGTTGCGAAACTATTCCGCATTGTTTCAAATGTACACCAAACTCGTAACTCAAATATTCTCCTCCACGATCATATTGTATAAACTTTATTTTCTTGTTACGATGATTTTCAACTTCACTCTGAAATTCTTTGAACTTTTCAAATGTTTCAGACTTATGTTTCATTAAGTAGATATACCCATATCTGCTTAAGTCATCTGTGAACGTGAGAAAATAACGATATCCGCCACGAGCCTCAATATTCATCGGACCACATACATCTGTATGTATGATTTCCAACAAATCTATTGCTCTCTCCATAGTACCGGAGAATTGTGTTTTAGTCATCTTGCCCATGAGGCACGGTTCGCAAATACCAAGTGATTCATAATCAAGTGGCTCCAAAAGTCCATCAGTATGGAGTTTCTTCATGCGCTTTACACCGATATGACCTAAACGGCAGTGCCACAAATAAGTTGCACCATCATTATCAACTCTGCATCTTTTGGCTTCAACATTATGAATATGTGTGTCACTACTATCGAGATTCAATAAGAATAGACCACTCTTCAAGGGTGCATGACCATAAAAGATATTACTCATATAAATAGAACAACCATTATTCTCTGATTTAAATGAATAACCGTCTCGCATTAAACAAGATCCAGATATAATGTTCATGCTCAACGCTGGCACCAAATAACAATTATTTAGGTCTAATACTAATCCCGAAGGTAGATGTAGAGGTAGCGTGCCGACCGCGATCACATCGACTTTGGAACCGTTTCCCACGCGCATCGTCACCTCGTCCTTAGCCAATCTTCGCTTAATCCGTAGTCCCTGTTTCGAGTTGCAAATATTAGCAACAGAACCAGTATCAAATACCCAGGTGCTACTGCGAGCATTAGTAAGGTACACATCAATAACATGTATATCACATATACCTTTGTTCACCTTGCCATCCTTCTTATCCGCCAAATACTTGGGGCAGTTCCGCTTCCAGTGACCAGTCTGCTTGCAGTAGAAGCACTCAGTTTCAGGCTTAGGTCCAGACTTGGGTTTCTTCTCTTGAGAAGCAACTTGCTTGCTGTTCTTCTTGAAGTTCCCCTTCTTCTTCCCTTTGCCCTTTTTCTTGAAACTAGTGGTCTTGTTGACCATCAACACTTGATGCTCCTTTTTGATTTCTACCTCCGCAGCTTTCAGCATTGCGAAGAGCTCGGGAATAGTCTTATTCATCCCTTGCATATTATAGTTCATCACGAAGCTCTTGTAGCTTGGTGGCAGTGATTGGAGAATTCTGTCAATGACGCAATCATCTGGAAGATTAACTCCCATCTGAATCAAGTGATTATTATACCCAGACATTTTGAGTATATGCTCACTGACAGAACTGTTCTCCTCCATCTTGCAGCTATAGAACTTATTGGAGACTTCATATCTCTCAATCCGGGCATTTGCTTGAAATATTAACTTCAAGTCCTGGAACATCTCATATGCTCCATGACGTTCAAAACGATGTTGAAGTCCCGATTCTAAGCCGTAAAGCATGGCACACTGAACTATCGAGTAGTCATCAGCTTTGCTCTGCCAGACGTTCATAACATCTGGTGTTGCTACAGCAGCAGGCCTAGCACCCAGCGGTGCTTCCAGGACGTAATTCTTCTGTGCAGCAATGAGGATAATCCTCAAGTTACGGACCCAGTCCGTGTAATTGCTACCATCATCTTTCAACTTTGCTTTCTCGAGGAACGCATTAAATTTCAACGGAACAACAGCACGGGCCATCTATCTACAATCAAACATACATAAGCAAGATGCTATCAGGTACTAAGTTCATGATAAATTTAAGTTCAAGTAATCAAATTACTTAAAGAACTCCCACTTAGATAGACATCCCTCTAATCCTCTAAGTGATCACGTGATCCAAATCAACTAAACCATGTCCGATCATCACGTGATATGGAGTAGTTTCATTGGTGAACATCATTATGTTGATCATATCTACTATATGATTCACACTCGACCTTTCGGTCTCCGTGTTCCGAGGCCATATCTGCATATGCTTGGCTCGTCAAGTATAACCTGAGTATTCCGCATGTGCAACTGTTTTGCACCCATTGTATTTGAACGTAGAGCCTATCACACCCGATCATCACGTGGTGTCTCAGCACGAAGAACTTTTGCAACGGTGCATACTCAGGGAGAACACTTCTTGATAATTTTAGTGAGAGATCATCTTATAATGCTACCATCAATCAAAGCAAGATAAGATGCATAAAAGATAAACATCACATGCAATCAATATAAGTGATATGATATGGCCATCATCATCTTGTGCCTATGATCTCCATCTCCGAAGCACCGTCATGATCACCATCGTCACCGGCGCGACACCTTGATCTCCATCGTAGCATCATTGTCGTCTCGCCAATCTTATGCTTCCAGGACTATCGCTACCGCTTAGTGATAAAGTAAAGCATTACAGCGCGATTGCATTGCATACAATAAAGCGACAACCATATGGCTCCTGCCAGTTGCCAATAACTCGGTTACAAAACATGATCATCTCATACAATAAAATTCAGCATCATGTCTTGACCATATCACATCACAACATGCCCTGCAAAAACAAGTTAGACGTCCTCTACTTTGTTGTTGCAAGTTTTACGTGGCTGCTACGGGCTTAAGCAAGAACCAATCTTACCTACGCATCAAAACCACAACGATAGTTTGTCAAGTTGGTGTTGTTTTAACCTTCGCAAGGACCGGGCGTAGCCACACTTGGTTCAACTAAAGTTGGAGAAACTGTCACCCGCAAGCCACCTATGTGTAAAGCACGTCGGGAGAACCGGTCTCGCGTAAGCGTACGCGTAATGTCGGTCCAGGCCGCTTCATCCAACAATACCACCGAACCAAAGTATGACATGCTAGTAAGCAGTATGAATTATATCGCCCACAACTCACTTGTGTTCTACTCGTGCATATAACATCAACACATAAAACCTAGGCTCGGATGCCACTGTTGGGGAACGTAGTAATTTTCAAAAAAAATCTATGCACACGCAAGATCATGGTGATGCATAACAACGAGAGGGGAGAGTGTGATCTACGTACCCTTATAGATCGACAACGGAAGCGTTTGGTTGATGTAGTCGTACGTCTCCACGCCCGACCGATCAAGCACCGAAACTACGGCACCTCCGAGTTCTAGCACACGTTCAGCTCGATGACGATCCCCGGACTCCGATCCAGCAAAGTGTCGGGGAAGAGTTCCGTCAGCACGACGGCCTGGTGACGATATTGATGCACTACCGTCGCAGGGCTTCGCCTAAGCACCGCTACAATATTATCGAGGACTATGGTGGCAGGGGGCGCCGCACACGGCTAAGAATATGATCACGTGGATCAACTTGTGTTCCTCTGGGGTGCCCCTGCCTCCGTATATAAAGGATCAAGGGGGGGTGCGGCCGGCCTAGGAGAGGCGCGCCAGGAGGAGTCCTACTCCCTCCGGGAGTAGGATTCCCCCCCCCCATCCTAGTTGGAATAGGATTCGCGGAGGGGGAAAAGAGAAAGGGGGCCGGCCCCCTCTCCTTGTCCTATTCGGACCAAGGGAGGGGAGGGGCGCACGGCCCATCTTAGGCTGCCTCTTCTCTTTTCCACTAAGGCCCACTAAGGCCCATATAGCTCCCGGGGGGTTCCGGTAACCTCCCGGTACTCCGGTAAAATCCCGATTTCACCCGGAACACTTCCGATATCCAAACATAGGCTTCCAATATATCAATCTTTATGTCTCGACCATTTCGAGACTCCTCGTCATGTCCGTGATCACATCCGGGACTCCGAACAACCTTCGGTACATCAAAATGCATAAACTCATAATAACTGTCATCGAACCTTAAGCGTGCGGACCCTACGGGTTCGAGAACAATGTAGACATGACCGAGACATCTCCGGTCAATAACCAATAGCGGGACCTGGATGCCCATATTGGTCCTACATATTCTACGAAGATCTTTATCGGTCAGACCGCATAACAACATACGTTGTTCCCTTTGTCATCGGTATGTTACTTGCCCGAGATTCGATCGTCGGTATCCAATACCTAGTTCAATCTCGTTACCGGCAAGTCTCTTTACTCGTTCCGTAATACATCATCTCGCAACTAACTCATTAGTTGCATTGCTTGCAAGGCTTAAGTGATGTGCATTACCGAGAGGGCCCAGAGATACCTCTCCGACGATCGGAGTGACAAATCCTAATCTCGAAATACGTCAACCCAACATGTACCTTTGGAGACACCTGTAGAGCACCTTTATAATCACCCAGTTACGTTGTGACGTTTGGTAGCACACAAAGTGTTCCTCCGGCACACGGGAGTTACATAATCTCATAGTCATAGGAACATGTATAAGTCATGAAGAAAGCAATAGCAACATACTAAACGATCGGGTGCTAAGCTAATGGAATGGGTCATGTCAATCAGATCATTCAACTAATGATGTGATCCCGTTAATCAAATAACAACTCTTTGTCCATGGTTAGGAAACATAACCATCTTTGATTAACGAGCTAGTCAAGTAGAGGCATACTAGTGACACTCTGTTTGTCTATGTATTCACACATGTATTATGTTTCCGGTTAATACAATTCTAGCATGAATAATAAACATTTATCATGATATAAGGAAATAAATAATAACTTTATTATTGCCTCTAGGTTATTGCCTCTAGGGCATATTTACTTCAGCTCTTGCTTTTCACATACTTCTCAAAGCGACAATATCTTTCACTCTTATTATCATTTGTCGAAGCTTTGATCTCTATGTTGTCATCAATTACCAAAAAGGGGGAGATTGAAAGTGCAACTTGAAGGAAATATGCCCTAGAGGCAATAATAAAGTTATTATTTATTTCCTTATATCATGATAAATGTTTATTATTCATGCTAGAATTGTATTAACCAGAAACATAATACATGTGTGAATACATAGACAAACATAGTGTCACTAGTATGCCTCTACTTGACTAGCTCGTTATTCAAAGATGGTTATGTTTCCTAACCATGAACAAAGAGTTGTTATTTGATTAACGTGGTCACATCATTAGTTGAATGATCTGATTGACATGACCCATTCCATTAGCTTAGCACCCGATCGTTTAGTATGTTGGTATTGCTTTCTTCATGACTTATACATGTTCCTATGACTATGAGATTATGCAACTCCCGTTTACCGGAGGAACACTTTGGGTGCTACCAAACGTCACAACGTAACTGGGTGATTATAAAGGAGCTCTACAGGTGTCTCCAAAGGTACATGTTGGGTTGGCGTATTTCGAGATTAGGATTTGTCACTCCGAATGTCGGAGAGGTATCTCTGGGCCCTCTCGGTAATGCACATCACATAAGCCTTGCAAGCATTGTAACTAAGATGTTAGTTGTGAGATGATGTATTACGGAACGAGTAAAGAGACTTGCCGGTAACGAGATTGAACTAGGTATTGGATACCGACGATCGAATCTCGGGCAAGTAACATACCGATGACAAAGGGAACAACGTATGTTGTTATGCGGTCTGACCGATAAAGATCTTCGTAGAATATGTAGGAGCCAATATGGGCATCCAGGTCCCGCTATTGGTTATTGACCGGAGACGTGTCTCGGTCATGTCTACATTGTTCTCGAACCGTAGGGTCCGCACGCTTAAGGTTTCGATGACAGTTATATTATGAGTTTATGAGTTTTGATGTACCGAAGGAGTTCGGAGTCCCGGATGAGATCGGGGACATGACGAGGAGTCTCAAAATGGTCGAGACGTAAAGATCGATATATTGGACGACTATATTCGGACATCGGAAAGGTTCCGATGATTCGGGTATTTTTCGGAGTACCAGGTAGTTACGGGAGAAATAATGGGCCTTGATGGGCTTTAGTGGGAAGAGGAAAAAGGCTGCTGCGCCCCCCTCCCCTCTAGTCCGAATTGGACTAGGGAAAAGGGGGCCGGCCACCTTTCCTTCTCCTCCACTTCCTTCTCCCTTCCTCCCCTCTTGGTGGACTCCTACTAGGACTTGGAGTCCTAGTAGGACTCCACATCCTGGCCGCACCTAGCCTTGGCCGGCCTCCTCCTCCTCCATCCTTTATATACAGGGGCAGGGGGCACCCCATAGACACACAAGTTGATCCACGTGATCGTCCCTTAGCCGTGTGCGGTGCCCCCTGCCACCATATTCCACCTCGGTCATACCGTTGTAGTGCTTAGGCGAAGCCCTGCGTCGGTAGAACATCATCATCGTCACCACGCCGTCGTGCTGACAGAACTCATCCCCGAAGCTTTGCTGGATCGGAGCCCGGGGAGCGTCATCGAGCTGTACGTGTGCTAAGAACTCGGAGGTGCCGGAGTAACGGTGCTAGGATCGGTCAGATCGGGAAGAAGACGTACGACTACTTCCTCTACGTTGTGTCAACGCTTCCGTTGTGATCTACAAGGGTACGTAGATCAGACTCTCCCCCTCGTTGCTATGCATCACCATGATCTTGCGTGTGCGTAGGAAATTTTTTGAAATTACTACGTTCCCCAACACAACTATCCCTGGGTGGTTTTGGTAATTCCTAACAACATATAGCACATTGAGCAAACATTATTCCAAGATTAATATTTCAGGAAAAGCTTTATGAATGGCATGGCATGGATGAGGAAAGTGGATCCCTCAAAATTCTAAGGACAAAAAGTTTGGCTCAAGCTTGAAGCTCAAGACTCTACATTTTATATTTTAGTGATCCAAGATCACATTGAGTCTATAGGAAAAGCCAATACTATCAAGGAGGGATGAGGTGTTGCTTAATGAGCCTCTTGCTTCATGTGCTTAGTGATATGCTCCAAAACCCTCAACTACCTTCCCACATCCTCATATGACCTAAACCAAAAGTCAAACTCGGCCCCACCGATTCTTTCTATCCGGAGCCACCGAGTTTCAAATGTCATAGCCACTGCCACAAACCCTAGGCAAATCGGTTTCACCGATAGGGATCTCGGTCTCACCGAGATGGGATTGTAATCTCTCTGTTTCCCTTCGTAACGTTTCGGTCTAACCGAAGTGAGGGATCGGTCCCACCGAGATTGCAATGTAAACTCTTTGTTTCCCTTTCGTAACATTTCGGTCTCACCGAAAAGAGCGAACCGGTCCCACCGAGTTTACCTGACCAACTCTCTGGTTAGCTTATTACCAAAATCGGTCCCACCGAGTTTGTGTAATCGGTCACACCGTGATTACGTTATGCCCGAACCCTAACCATATCGGTCCTACTGAGTTGCATCTCAGTCCCACCGAAAATCCTAACGGTCACTAGGTTTGCTGAATCGGTCCGACCGAGTTTAACCATTTGGTCCCACCGAGTTTGGCAGATTGTGTGTAACGGTTAGATTTTGTGTGGAGGCTATATATACCCCTCCACCCACTCTTCATTCGTGGAGAGAGCCATCAGAACACATCTACACTTCCAATACACATGTTCTGAGAGAGAACCACCTACACTTGTGTTGAGGTCAAGATATTCCATTCCAACCATATGAATCTTGATCTCTAGCCTTCCCCAAGTTGCTTTCCACTCAAATATTCTTTCCACCAAATCCAAATCCTGTGAGAGAGAGTTGAGTGTTGGGGAGACTATCATTTGAAGCACAAGAGCAAGGAGTTCATCATCAACACACCATTTGTTACTTCTTGGAGAGTGGTGTCTCCTAGATTGGCTAGGTGTCACTTGGGAGCCTCCGACAAGATTGTGGAGTTGAACCAAGGAGTTTGTAAGGGCAAGGAGATCGCCTACTTCGTGAAGATCTACCGCTAGTGAGGCAAGTCCTTCGTGGGCGATGGCCGTGATGGAATAGACAAGGTTGCTTCTTCATGGACCCTTCGTGGGTGGAGCCCTCCGTGGACTCGCGCAACCGTTACCCTCCGTGGGTTGAAGTCTCCATCAACGTGGATGTACGATAGCACCACCTATCGGAACCACTCCAAAAACATATGTGTCTCCAATTGCGTTTGAATCCTCCAAACCCTTCTCTTTACATTCTTGCAAGTTGCATGCTTTACTTTCCGCTGCTCATATACTCTTTTGCATGCTTGCTTGAATTGTGTGGAGATTGCTTGACTTGTGCTAAAATAGCTAAAATCTGCCAAGAACTAAAATTGGGAAAAGGCTAGATTTTTATTTGGTCAAGTAGTCTAATCACCCACCCCCCTCTAGACATACTTTCGATCCTACAAAAACACTTAGGTTGACTTGACGAGCCTAGCATGTACAGACATGGCCTCAGAACACAAGAGACCGAAAGGTCGAACATGAGACGTATAGAAGATACGATCAACATGAAGATGTTCACCGATGATTTACTAGTCCGTCTCACGTGATGATCGGACACAGCCTAGTTGACTCGGATCATGTATCACTTAGATGACCAGAGGGATGTCTAATCTGAGTGGGAGTTCATTAAATAATTTGATTAGATGAACTTAATTATCGTGAACTTAGTCTAAAACTTTGCAATATGTCATGTAGATCAAATGGCCCACGCTAATGTCAACCTCAACTTCAATGCGTTCCTAGAGAAAAGCAAGCTGAAAGATGATGCCAGCAACTATACAGACTGGGTCCGGAACCTGAGGATCATCCTCATAGCTGCCAGGAAACAATATGTCCTAGAAGCACCGCTAGGTGAAGCACCCATCCCAGAGAACCAAGACGTTATGAACGCTTGGCAGCAGCGTGCTGATGATTACTCCCTCGTTCAATGCGGCATGCTTTACAGCTTAGAACCGGGGCTCCAAAAGCGTTTTGAGCAACATGGAGCATATGATATGTTCGAAGAGCTGAAAATGGTTTTCCAAGCTCATGCCCGGGTCGAGAGATATGAAGTCTCTGACAAGTTCTACAGTTGTAAGATGGAGGAAAATGGTTCTGTCAGTGAGCACATACTCAAAATGTCTGGGTTGCACAACCGCTTGACTTAGCTGGGAGTTAATCTCCCGGATGACGCGGTCGTTGACAGAATCCTTCAGTCGCTCCCACCGAGCTACAAGAGCTTTGTGATGAACTTCAATATGTAGGGGATGGAAAAGACCATTACGGAGGTATATTCAATGCTGAAATCAGCGGAGGTGGAGATAAAAAAGGAACATCAAGTGTTGATGGTGAATAAAACCACTAAGTTCAAAAAGGACAAGGGTAAGAAGAAGGACGGCAAAGGGAGTTGCCGCGCCCGGTAAGCCAGTTGCCGGAAAGAAGCCAAAGAATGGACCCAAGCCTGAAACTGAGTGTTTTTATTGCAAAGGGAAGGGACACTGGAAGCGGAACTGCCCCAAATACTCAGCGGACAAGAAGGCCGGCAACACTAAAGGTATATGTGATATACATGTAATTGATGTGTACATTACCAGTACTCGTAGTAGCTCCTGGGTATTTGATACCGGTGCGGTTGCTCATATTTGTAACTCAAAGCAGGAGTTGCGGAATAAACGGAGACTGGCGAAGGACGAGGTGACGATGCGCGTCGGGAATGGTTCCAAGGTCGATGTGATCGCCGTCGGCACGCTACCTCTACATTTACCTACGGGATTAGTTTTAAACCTCAATAATTGTTATTTAGTGCCAGCTTTGAGCATAAACATTGTATCTGGATCTCGTTTAATGCGAGATGGCTACTCATTTAAATCCGAAAATAATGGTTGTTCTATTTATATGAGAGATATGTTTTATGGTCATGCCCCGCTGGTGAATGGTTTATTCTTAATGAATCTCGAACGTAATGTTACACATATTCATAACGTGAATACCAAAAGATGTAAGGTTGATAATGATAGTCCCACATACTTGTGGCACTGCCGCCTTGGTCACATAGGTGTCAAACGCATGAAGAACCTCCATACGGATGGACTTTTGGAGTCTCTTGATTTTGAATCATTTGACACGTGCGAACCATGCCTCATGGGTAAAATGACCAAGACTCCGTTCTCCGGAACAATGGAGCGAGCAACCAACTTATTGGAAATTATACATACTGATGTGTGCGGTCCAATGAGCGTTGAGGCTCGCGGAGGCTATCGTTATGTTCTCACTCTCACTGATGACTTAAGTAGATATGGGTATGTCTATTTGATGAAACACAAGTCTGAGACCTTTGAAAAGTTCAAGGAATTTCAGAGTGAGGTTGATGAGAATCATCGTGACAGAAAAATCAAGTTCTTACGATCAGATCGTGGGGGAGAATATTTAAGTCAAGAATTTGGTACGCACTTAAGGAAATGTGGAATCGTTTCACAACTCACACCGCCTGGAACTCCTCAGCGTAACGGTGTGTCCGAACATCGTAATCGCACTCTATTGGATATGGTGCGATCTATGATGTCACTCACTGATTTACCGCTATCATTTTGGGGATACGCTCTAGAGACAGCTACATTCACTTTAAATAGGGCACCGTCTAAATCCGTTGAGACGACACCGTATGAATTATGGTTTGGGAAGAAACCTAAGCTGTCGTTTCTAAAAGTTGGGGGATGCGATGCTTATGTCAAGAAACTTCAACCTGAAAAGCTCGAACCCAAGTCGGACAAATGCATCTTCATAGGATACCCTAAGGAAACCATTGGGTATACCTTCTACCTCAGATCCGAAGGCAAGATCTTTGTTGCCAAGAACGGGTCCTTTCTGGAGAAAGAGTTTCTCTCGAAAGAAGTAAGTGGGAGGAAAGTGGAACTTGATGAAGTATTGCCTCTTGAACCGGAGAGTGGCGCAGCTCAAGAAAATGTTTCTGTGGTGCCTCCACCGACTAGAGAGGAGGTTAATGATGATGATCATGAAACTTCAGATCAATTTGCTACTGAACTTCGTAGGTCCACAAGGACACGTTCCGCACCAGAGTGGTACGGCAACCCAGTCCTAGAAATCATGTTGTTAGACAACGGTGAACCTTCGAACTATGAAGAAGCAATGGCGGGCCCAGATTCCAACAAATGGCTTGAAGCCATGCAATCCGAGATAGAATCCATGTATGAAAACAAAGTATGGACTTTGACAGACTTGCCCGATGATCGGCGAGCGATAGAGAATAAATGGATCTTTAAGAAGAAGACGGACGCGGATGGTAATGTTACCATCTATAAGGCTCGATTTGTCGCTAAGGGTTATCGACAAGTTCAAGGAGTTGACTACGATGAGACCTTCTCACCTGTAGCGAAGCTGAAGTCCGTCCAAATCATGTTAGCAATTGCCGCATACTATGATTATGAGATATGGCAAATGGACGTCAAAACGGCATTCCTTAATGGCTTTCTTAAGGAAGAATTGTATATGATGCAGCCGGAAGGTTTTGTCGATCCTAAGAATGCTAACAAGGTATGCAAGCTCCAGCGCTCCATCTATGGGCTGGTGCAAGCATCTCGGAGTTGGAACATTCGCTTTGATGAAATGATCAAAGCGTTTGGGTTTATGCAGACTTATGGAGAAGCCTGCGTTTACAAGAAAGTGAGTGCGAGCTCTGTAGCATTTCTCATATTATATGTGGATGACATACTTTTGATGGGAAATGATATAGAACTTTTGGACAGCATTAAGGCCTATTTGAATAAGTGTTTTTCAATGAAGGACCTTGGAGAAGCTGCTTACATGTTAGGCATCAAGATCTATAGATATAGATCGAGACGCCTCATAGGTATTTCACAAAGCACATACCTTGATAAGATATTGAAGAAGTTCAATATGGATCAGTCCAAGAAGGGGTTCTTGCCTGTGTTGCAAGGTGTGAAATTGAGCTCAGCTCAATGTCCGACCACGGCAGAAGATAGAGAAAAGATGAGTGTCGTCCCCTATGCCTCAGCCATAGGGTCTATCATGTATGCCATGCTATGTACCAGACCTGATGTAAACCTTGCCGTAAGTTTGGTAGGAAGGTACCAAAGTAATCCCGACATGGAACACTGGACAACGGTCAAGAATATCCTGAAGTACCTGAAAAGGACTAAGGACATGTTTCTCATATATGGAGGTGACGAAGAGCTCGTCGTAAAGGGTTACGTCGACGCTAGCTTCGACACAGATCTGGATGACTCCAAGTCACAAACCGGATATGTGTTTATTTTGAATGGTGGGGCAGTAAGCTGGTGCAGTTGCAAGCAAAGCGTCGTGGCGGGATCTACATGTGAAGCGCAGTACATGGCAGCCTCGGAGGCAGCGCATGAAGCAATATGGATGAAGGAGTTCATCACCGACCTAGGAGTCATACCCAATGCGTCGGGGCCGATGACTCTCTTCTGTGACAACACTAGAGCTATTGCCCTTGCCAAGGAGCCCAGGTTTCACAAGAAGACCAGGCACATCAAGCGTCGCTTCAACTCCATTCGTGAAAATGTTCAAGATGGAGACATAGATATTTGTAAAGTGCATACGGATCTGAATGTCGCAGATCCTTTGACTAAACCTCTTCCGCGAGCAAAACATGATCAACACCAGAACTCTATGGGTGTTCGATTCATCACAATGTAACTAGATTATTGACTCTAGTGCAAGTGGGAGACTGTTGGAAATATGCCCTAGAGGCAATAATGAAATGATTATTATTATTATATTTCCTTGTTCATGATAATTGTCTATTATTCATGCTATAATTGTGTTATCCGGAAATCGTAATACATGTGTGAATACATAGACCACAACATGTCCCTAGTAAGCCTCTAGTTGACTAGCTCGTTGATCAACAGATAGTCATGGTTTCCTGACTATGGACATTAGATGTCATTGATAACAGGATCACATCATTAGGAGAATGATGTGATGGACAAGACCCAATCCTAAGCCTAGCACAAGATCGTGTAGTTCGTTTGCTAAAGCTTTTCCAATGTTAAGTATCATTTCCTTAGACCATGAGATCGTGTAACTCCCGGATACCGTAGGAGTGCTTTGGTTTTGCCAAACGTCACAACGTAACTGGGTGACTATAAAGGTATACTACAGGTATCCCCGAAAGTATCTGTTGGGTTGACACGGATCGAGACTGGGATTTGTCACTCCGTATGATGGAGAGGTATCTCTGGGCCCACTCGGTAATGCATCATGATAATGAGATCAATGTGACCAAGTGTTTGGTCACGGGATCATGCATTACGGTACGAGTAAAGTGACTTGCCGGTAACGAGATTGAACGAGGTATTGGGATACCGACGATCGAATCTCGGGCAAGTAACGTACCGATTGACAAAGGGAATTGTATACGGGATTACTTGAATCCTCGACATCGTGATTCATCAAATGAGATCATCGAGGACCATGTGGGAGCCAACATGGGTATCCAGATCCCTCTGTTCGTTATTGACCGGAGAGTTGTCTCGGTCAAGTCTGCGTGTCTCCCGAACCCGTAGGGTCTACACACTTAAGGTTCGGTGACGCTAGGGTTGTAGAGATATTAGTATGCGGTAACCCGAAAGTTGTTCGGAGTCCCGGATGAGATTCCGAACGTCCGAGGAGTTCCGGAATGGTCCGGAGGTAAAGATTTATATATAGGAAGTCAAGTTTCGGCCATCGGGAAAGTTTCGGGGGTAATCGGTATTGTACCGGGACCATCAGAAGGGTCCCGGGGGTCCACCGGGTGGGGCCACCTATCCGGAGGGCCCCATGGGCTGAAGTGGGAGGGGAACCAGCCCCTGGTGGGCTGGTGCGCCCCCCTTGGGCCTCCCCTGCGCCTAGGGTTGGGAAACCCTAGGGGTGGGGGCGCCCCCCACTTGGCTTGGGGGGGAAGCCACCCCTTGGCCGCCGCCCCCCTTGGAGATTGCATCTCCTAGGGCCGGCGCCCCCCAAGGCCCCTATATAAAGAGGGGGGAGGGAGGGCAGCCGCACCCTTGCTCTTGGCGCCTCCCTCTCCCTCCGCAACACCTCTCCTCCCCGCTTGCGCTTGGCGAAGCCCTGCCGGGATCCCGCTACTTCCACCACCACGCTGTCGTGCTGCTGGATCTCCGTCAACCTCTCCCTCTCCCTTGCTGGAACAAGAAGGAGGAGACGTCTTCCCGACCGTACGTGTGTTGAACGCGGA
Source organism: Triticum urartu (assembly GCF_003073215.2). NCBI lineage: Eukaryota > Viridiplantae > Streptophyta > Magnoliopsida > Poales > Poaceae > Triticum > Triticum urartu. The sequence goes on from NC_053027.1 coordinate 6,329,306, forward strand.
GGTGTTGTCCGTTCGGCACTTGGTCATCGGCGATTTGGATCACGGCGAGTACGACTCCATCATCCCCGTTCTCTTGAACGCTTCCGCTTGCGATCTACAAGGGTATGTAGATGCACTCCTCTCTCTCGTTGCTAGATGACTCCATAGATTGATCTTGGTGAAGCGTAGAAATTTTTTATTTTCTGCAACGTTCCCCAACAGAGCCTTGGTGAGGAAGGCCGACCGCGGCCCAGGTCACCCACGACCCGCGGCGCCAGAGGCGGATCTGGACGAGCCACCGTGACGCAGCCGCGGAGCCTGCACCATCGCCGCCCCGCCCATCGCATCGCCATCACACGCCGTAGCCGGCCCACGCCGGCGCGCCGCCGAGCTGCCGTGCCCAGCGCCGAGCGCCGCATCCGGCCGGACGGGTCCGGCCCGCGCCGAATCCCCCACGTGCGGAGACGAGAAGGCCCCGCCGCCGCCAGCGACGAGCGGACTTCGCCCGCTCGCGCCCTCCGGCGGCGGCGAGGGAGGGGGGAGGGGAGGGGGGGACCAGCGGCGGCGCAACTAGGGTTGCCCCCCGGACGCCCGCGGGAGCGTCGCCGGAGGGAGGGAGTGCTTTCGGGAAAAATGATTCAACTATCTATAAAGGGCATTTGATTAGCTTCTGTCTGTCCAATAACTTTCTGTTAACTAGACAAAGAAATGGTTCAATCAGATTTACAGAGTAGTTTAATGTATTCAAGTATAGCCTATGGGTTTTAACTGTAGTAGTGTTGTTTCATCAATTTTGCAGCAGCCAAAAGAAATATGAGAGGAAGCTTTTCTTAAAACACTACGTTGGTAATGTTTAAATTTTTGCTTGATATTAAACTTTGACAACTTCCCTTTCATATTCATTGTAGTGAAAACAAACTTGGTTACATTACATTACTTGAATGCTTTAGTTAATGTGTATGTGCCACTCAAGTATCCAACCTTTGCAGCTCTCATTTTAGGGGCACCTACAGGTTCAGGTTAGCATGACTATGTCTTCTATTTTCTCCTTCACATTTTTTCTCTAAACTTCATGCCGACTGAAGGGAAGGGGAAAATTTGGCGAAAAGATTCTTAACTGAGGTACAATGTTTAATCACTGCCAACCTCTACATGCAAAATGTCAACCTGTATATTTCTTTGTTATAGGGTCAGTTGTAAAAACCCGCTATGTGCTTAATCCAGATGATCATGTTCTCATAGTAATTTTCAAATCATGGTTGCATTGTATCTTTTTTATGCTTATGACATTTTTTCTCAAGTTCCCGCTGCAACGCGCGGGGTATCTACTAGGATTAAGAACACGTACACGCTTCTATTTTATTAAATAATACAAAATAGGCATCCCAAATTTCCTGGCCATGCGCTAAACATTTCATGCTTATATTACATCCTAAAGCTTCAGACTTCTTGAGGCAGCCCAAATATGTATAAACTTAGCATAGGCTTGATCTCAAAAACAACAACAACAGAAGAAAAAAAACTTAGCACAGGCTTATGATATGAGTGAGGATTTTTGGCTCCTAAGCTCTATGGGGCCCGAAATTGCCCGAATTTTTTTAAAAATAAATCAAAACCCACATTTTTTAAGCTTAGAAAATTCTTAAAACACACATACATAGGGATGTATACATATCTGTAAATTCTGATAATGAAATATGTCTTTATCTTACCTAAACGGGAAAAAAGATCACATGGATTTTTCAAATTCAAGCTAAATGAATGATCAAGTATTGATAGCAAAGTAGATATGAATTTAAAAGACAAATGCATATGCATGATCGAAACTCAAGTAAGTTCTTCAACATGAATACTAGATTGGATCAGTAACTACCGAAAAATGGAATGGGTTTAAAAAATCACTTGATAAGCACAATGAGTTTGGGACTAAGCTTATGTTGCCTGGATTTATCTTGGTATTGATCTTGACTTCCATCAAATGAACACTTGCCTGCAACTGAAGATTCCATCATCTGCTCTTCTCGTGAAACTAATCTCACTTCAGGTCACCTTGGGCAAGCTTATAAACCTAGGATGGGCATGGGCAGCAATGACGAATTGACGAGCTAAATAGTCTTCACCAACACAGTGAAGCTGCGTCAATCCTCGTCAGGAACGTGCAGTGATAGCAATAAACAAGCTGTGTACAGACGCATGGCAAGCCAGTGTGACGCTTTTGGCAAACGGTGCAGGACAGCAAAGCTGAGGACCACGTTTCAGACGAGAGATTTCGCCCGTATCATGTTGCCAAGTCCGGCCGCATGTGGTCTGAACACAAATGGATTCTGACAAGTAGGAGTACAGATCAAGAGCCTTCACGCGTGCCCGGATTCAACGGCAAAGTAGGCAGGAGGCAACCATTTCTCAGTTAGAGTTGCGAAATGCAGTAAAGGGAGAAATCATTTTCTAGATAGTTGATTTTTTAAAGCTACACTAGTATTTTAAAAATCACACTAATATCTTAAAGTGTTTATTTAACTTATATAATATCGTATATTTTACACTAGTAGATATAAATGTGCACTTGTTTTATACAGAACGGCGAGACAAAGCTTATGTAAATGCATGAGTGTGTACAGAATGGTGAGACAAAGATGTAGGCGGTCTAGTTAAGCATGTCAAGTCTTTAAAAAAATATGAAAATGGAAATAAATGTGCACTTCTTTTTATACAGAACGGCCAGACAAAGTTTATATATATCCCTGCATAAAAAAGGGAAAGTTTATATATAAGCATGGGTGTGCAGGTGAGACAAAGATGCCAGTCTAGTTAAGGGCGGCGAATCTTTATTTAAAATGCATGAACACATTAAAAAGGTTTAAATAAGCATTTGTTTAAAATGCGTAAACACTTTTAAAAATTACATTACTCCCTCCGATTCAAATTAATTGACACACACTTAGTACAACTTTAGTATGAACGGCGGGAGTAACATTTTTAAAAGTTGTGAACACATTTTGAAAACAACATGAACATTTTTCTAAAATATGTCAACACTTTATAAATTAAACAAATAAATTTTGGAGAGGTGATTTTTTAATCTACAATAATATTTTGTAAATTAAACTAATATTTTAAAGCTTTCATTTAACTTATCAAAAGTTGTCTATTGTACCCTAGAGGACAGTACAAAAAGAAAATAGAAAGAAAATTTTCACTTATTTTTTATACAAAACAGCGAGACAAGAGTACGGGTGTGTAAAGAATGCTGAGACAAAGATGTAGGTGGTATTTAACGTGTCAAATCTTTGTTTAAAATCCGTGAACACATTTTTAAAATACATAAGAATTTGTTGAAAATTCGTAAACAATCCTTTCAAAATTACATGAACATTTTTTAAAGGTGTGAACACATTCTGAAAATCACATAATGTTTTTTCTAAAGCATGTGATTGCTTGATAAATTACATAAATATCCTTAGATAGGTTTTTTTTAAATTGCACTGGTTTTTAAATATATATTTGTATGCTTAATATAAAGTATTTTCATTTTAAAGATAAATATGTTTATATCTTGAATAGATGTCCATCTTTTGAAAAATAATACTCGATCACACGAAAAAAAGGAAATGTTCATTTGTATGTGTTTCCACTTGAAAATTCTCACATGAAACAACGATGACTAGGTTTCCTCCTTAGAGCTGCCACTGCCGTTGTTGGTTCCCTTACATTATATTGAGGGTCTGCTATAGTGTGGATGAAGTGGAACTTAGAGCCGCCCTTCACAAGCCCATCCTTTTAGAAATTGATTGTGCTTTTGTGGTTTCCTTTCATGGAAATGATTTTTTTAAGAGCCCTTAGATCTATTATCAAGGATCAACAACATTACAAAGCACACCTCTTGTTGATCTTAAGAAGGAAAGCGGTGAGTATTTCTAAGATGCTGAAAATTTTCAAGATGACCAAGATTAACAAGAATGCCAATAAGGTGGCACACGAGATTGCAAAGTTTAGCTTTGTTAATAGGTGTAGTGGTGTGCTTCTTAATAGTGTTCCGCCCTGTGTGGCGAAAGCTGTAACGGATGATTGTATGAATGTTTTTAATTAAATAATAAGGGTTCTTCTAAACAAATGGTCCAATCAAAGCCTTTTCATTTCCCGTCTATGCGTGCACATTTTTCTAGCACTAGAGCGTTTCAGTTGCTGGCTGGCTGTTCAATTCTGAGTTGTGTGATGTCTTAACTCATAACTCCAAGTCCTAATTGGGGATCTTTCGAATCCTCCCTACTATGTTATACGAGAGTTTGATAGGGGCCTCTTGAGCCCATTCTGCATTATGTATTAACTTTTTTGTTGGGACAGAAACTATATTTTTGAGGAATCACTCTGAGATAGTGCGTTATGTTGCTTTGTCAGCCATGATTAACGCTGTCACATGATGTTCATTTTTTCTTATATAACACCATTGGAAAACTTATTATTATTATTATTATTATTATTATTATTTTTGCATGGGTAGTGTTGCAACAACTTGAAGCCCATAAGAAGTTGAAAGACAAAATTCAGAGCTTTGCCCACATCACGTGTGCTATCAGATGAGTGGATGCAAAAAATAACTTTTCCCCATTACTGCACGCGGTCCCCAACGACTGCCTACCATCTTTGATTTCGCGGTCCCGGACGACTGCCTAGGATCTCTGATTGACTGCCACACGCAATGCCTTTGCTGCCTTGTACCATCTGCACAGGAGATGGGCACAACACACCCACAGCCTGCTGAGCTGCTGCTGCTGCTGCTGCGGCACGCATGTGGATTTTGACACAGTGAAACAAATTGAATAAAGCATAAGTCGTCACACTGGACCGGAAACACACCTGCACACATTCAGTACTCTATGTTATTGCACACATCTTATGACTACATGCAGATTGCAAAGATAGGACGATGCAAATGACTATGGCAAAATAGTTTTTTCTTCCCGTTATGTTTTTTAACCATGTTCTGAAGGTTTGTAAAGATATATACATGTGTGTGTGCGCATGCGCGCGCATGTGGTGGGCGTGCGCTACGATCATGCAACTAGGGTTGGTACTAAAAGAAATGTACCGACTTTATCTTATGGAAGAAATGTACCGGCTTAATTGTGTGTGCCCGACGAAGCAATAAGAGCGCAATATTATTTTTTAATAAAAAATGCATCGATTTAGTTCTGAACAATGCCGAAGATCGTGCCGTGTGTGTAGTTTGGTTAGCACAAAAATTTTGATATGTTTTTAAAATTAATAGAGGTGGACATTTGAGCCATATGGTTGGATGGCCGGCTCATGCGTCTTGACACGGTCCACGGATGAATATTGTGTCCATTTTAGTGGATAGCGTTGGAGATGCCCTGACTTGATTGCGTGTGGCTGACAGATGTGCAATAGAGGGTGGGGGGGGGGGGGGGGGGGGGGGGGGTAGAGAAAATGTCTCGCGCTGAGGTTCAAGTCCCAAGCGCTGCATCATTTAACCAAAAAAATAGAATATAATATAAGGAGTGAGTAAACTTAAAAAAAATCTATTCATGGTAACAAAAAAGCAACATCGATGAAAAGAAAATGAACAACAGGAAAAAAGACACAATAAGAAGTTGATGAAAATACATGCCAAAATGCACAAGAAAACCAAAAACGTGGTTCAGTTGAGTGAGATTTGGTTAATTCTAATATGAGTGAATTGATAAAACCATTATTAAATTAATTATTTTTATGGAGAGATTTTTTTACGTGAAATGGCAGGATTTCCACCTGCTATGGGTTTGTATGTACAAAAGGAAAGAAGCAAGAAGATGAAGCCGGACATTTCACAGCTAGCTCCTTAATTCCCTCGATGAAAAAGGTTGTCTTGTGTATAAAAACAAAAACTGCTTCCATCGTAACATAGAGTAAGTAGCCGAAGAGCTTGTGCGGTGTACTACAGTTCTACTCTAGTAGCTTTGAAGAAGTTGATCTGACATCATATCAGCTCGTCCTTGACTTTTGTCGTTTCCCTTTGTTCATAATGCACATTGCGGCAGGGAAGAACGTGCCGCACGCTCAACGGTACACATACTCATCAATCGGTCCATGTGAGACTATAAAATGCCACCATTGTCTCCATGGAGTATCCAACCATCGACCCCAGAGAGAGAGAGAGAGAGAGAGAGAGAGAGAGAGAGACGAGCCAACCCCTTGTGCTCTGCTTAGAGCTTGGCCGGAGGATGGCGCCCCCAGAAGTATCATCCGGTGAATCGGAAGATAGTTTCCGTTAGTATTCCTCTGCTCATATATGTTTTTGGGCTACTGTAGGCTTTTAAGGGTTTAGTTTGTTTGGGATTGTGTGAGTCTATATATCTAATAATTTGGATCTGCATATGCGCACCTTCTCACTGGCTGCTTATCTATCTGTTTTGGAATTGCATGCGCACCTTCTCACTGTTTACTTATTTGTCCCCTTATTTATTAGTAATTGCTAGCCCTGACTTTTCATTGGAAACAGGAGTCGCGCTAGACATCGATGATATCCCGGTGGTGCACCAAAAGCCACGTCGAGAGTCGCGGTCGCCATCGACAGATTCGCCCGTTTCAGACGCTGAAGAGAATGATTCTGCCGCAGCAAGGCGGAAGAAGGAGAAGAAGCGGAGGAGGGAGGAGAAGGAGCAGAAGGAGATAGACAAGAAGAGAGAGAGGAGGAGGAGGAGGAAGGAGAAAGAGAGAGAGGAGAGGGAGAGAGAGGAGGAGAGGAGGAAGAAAGGGAAGCGATCCTAGCTAGTAGCTCATGCAGCTGTCTTGCATCCTTTGTATCAGGTCTCGTAGACTTCAACTTGGTGCCCCATGCGCACTCGTTTGTATCAGGTCGTAGAGTTCAACTTGGTGCCCCATGCACACTCGTTTGTATCAGGTCGTAGAGTTCAACTTTGTGCCCCCATGGACACTCGTTTGCATCATGTTCATGTAGACTTTAACTTGGTGCTATCTTGTAACCCTAAGGAATTGTTTGGTTCATGTGCTATTTCATTTATTTCCTACCAATGAGGATACCAGTTTACTTTCCGCTGTTTGGTTGTTGGATAAGTACAACTCAAGCTCTGAATACCGAGTCACACCCACCAAGTGCTTCCGCATACACCACAGAACAGATTTCACCGCTAGCCAATATATTTCCGCTTTAGCTACTCTTCAGTCGCCTTAAAAACAAGTTAGGGTCAGTCGATTTTACCCCCACCACTTCATGCACGTGACGTGACGAGCACTACAGCGTGCATGCAGCATGTAGCCGATCTGCCGATGCATGCAAGCTTGCCTAATTAGCCTGAGTATTAATCATTACACGTCTGACCGGCGGCCGAATATTTTAATGCGATGTTTGTCGGGCCGTGTTAGTTTACATTCAAAGACAAATTTTATGGTGCTTTTGCTATTTGACAGTAATATAAAGTAAACCGTTTCATGTTTGTTGTCTTTTTATGTGTGTTTGTTTCTATTTTTATGTACAGTGAGTCATTTTTTTATAATACAATCTATGTCTAAATTATATTGAAGTGTGAAATGTACACTAATATTTATGTTTGCATTTATATATAAAGAAGTGCATTTTTCTACAAATTATGTGCAAGATTTTTAATCATTTGTTTCAATTTATTTTCTATTTCTATCTTCTCTTAGGTTAATACCAATGTTACTAAGAGATGCTTGTTTCAATTTAATCATTTGTTTTAATTTATTCTTTCTTAGATACTTCATTTTTTGAGAAACTTTCACTATTAGATGCTTGTTCTTGCATATTATGGAATAGCGTAATTTATGTAGAAATTGTGTGCAAATTTTGTGATTATTTGTTTAAATTTCTATATTTTAAGTGTCATACCAATGCCATCAATTCATTGTTTTTTCTTAGAAAAACTTTATTTTAGTTTTAGTATTGAATTTATTTTATTATTTTTTCTTTCTTCTTAAAGGATAATACCATTGTCACTAATTCTTTCTTTCTTAAAAAAACTTGGTAAAGGAATAGAAAATACATAAATATGTACATTTCAGTTTGATGCAACTGGTATGTAAATCATATTGTTATCTGAAAATCGCACTACGATATTATTATTTTTTGCATATTGTGCAATAGTGCAATTCTTGAGCAAATTATGTGATTTTCAGATTTTGTTTATCACCCTGATTCAAGTTTTTATTTTTTGGGGGGTAAAACCAATGCCCCTAATTCGTTCTACCTAAGAGAAAACTCCCCGCATCCCCCGCATCCCTGCCGTGTCGCGCCTGCGTCGTGACCGGAGGGACCCTAGCGCCGCCGGCCCTCGGTCCCCTTCCCATCCCCTGTCCTCGCCGCCGCCGGGACGGGACGCGCCTCCAGGCAAAGCCAGGCCGGCGTCGGCGGCGGCGGGGCTTCCTCACCTCTCGCTCGGAGTTGTCTTGCGCATGGAGACGGCGGTGGGTGGCGGCGTCCTGGCAGGCGTTGGGCGACGGTGACGCGGTCGTCACGCTCGGGCGCGGTGGGATACGCAGTGGTGGTCTCCCATGGCGCGGTGGCGGCTAGATCGATCAGATCGGGATGCTAGCTGGTGGTTGCGGGGGGCTTCGATTCCTCCGGCGGGGCTCCCTCGTCGTCCTTCTCGAGCGGTGGTGCTCGTAGCGAGGTGGGCTGGCGTGAATTGGGAAGCCGGCCTTGCTGCCCAGCGGTGGTCTGTCCCGTTCGTGGGCACAACCAAGAGGGCTGCTGACGCCCTCCTTCTCGCAAGTGGTACGACCGGTGCGCCGGTGGCTACCTCGCCCAGCCTTGGACAGGCGGCATGTTGCCCAAGGAGTTGCGACGATGGTTCTCGCATGGGTTGGCGGAGGCCGGGCACTACCCAGATCTAGCCCGTCCGGATTCAGGGGAGCTCCGCGGTGGCTAGCCTTGCTGTTCTTTGAGCTTCAAAACTTTGATCTGCTTCATGCCAGTCTCCTCGATCTGGACATCGACGGGTTCCGGTCTTCCTCTCGGAGATCTCAGTTTTTGGCGCATGGCGTCACTAGATATCTTATCGGAATTGATCCGGTCGGACGTGCCCTCATCTTTGGCCAAAGAGGCTTCAAGGGCGTCGTGCGAAGCTTTGCTATCTTGTCAGTGTCATGGGACATGTCTAAATATAGATTTCCACGGCGTTGACTGAAGTGAAGAAAGTCTTGGTGGCTGCGATCAGAGACTTGTAAAGGCGAAGAGGAGTTTTGGTTGCGTCAAAGAATGGCGGTACATGTTTTTTTCCTGTGTGTTGGGTGTTGACCACTTGCAGCGGCGGTCTTGGTAGGAGGGGGCGGCAACACAGGTGGACAACCTTTTTTGGGGTGTTACTTGAGTAATGAGCTGCGATCTTCAGGGTGAAAGCCCAAGGTCTGACCTTCATTGGTTGTACCTGGCAATGGTCGTGTGAAGGCATTGTTTTTGGGATCTCGGACTCTCTCCAGGGTGAAAACTCAAAACCCTTGATTGGGCGACGACAACGCTTGAGCATTGTTTCCTTCTTGGAGGCGTCGTTTTTGGAGAACCTTCTTGTGGTGTCCGGGTGTTGTCTTTGGTGGTGGTTAGAGAGTCGCTATTGCGAGTGTTTCATCACTGCGATGGGTTCTTTGTTTTTTTCTTCTCTCTTTTTTATTTTTGTTTTTGGTTGTGTGCATCCTTGATGTCTTTTGATATCTTGTTGGTGCAGAGGCCGGGTGTAATTGGTATCTTCGCGATATTAATATATTCCCTTTATCAAAAAAGTGTTTTTAATCGGTTTTTCCTTTATGTGTAAGTGTGAATATTAGGTGTGTGTGTGAGAGAGAGAGAGAGAGAGAGATTATACAGATAAGTAGTATACAATATGTGAGAAAACTATACTAGAGTGCAATGTGTGCAAAATTGAACTATTGTATGCCTATTTTTGCATTCATAAAATTGTGCAATTTCAGTACATATTGTGTAAAAAAAATCATCATTTGTTTTTAGTTTTGCTTTCATTTCTTTCTCCTTTAATAGTAATACCAAAGCCACTAATTAATTCCTTCCTATGGCTATTATACGCTTATTCTTGCTTATTATGCAAAAGCAATTTCTATATAGATTATGTGCAAATTTTATCATTCTGTGTTTTTTTTCTTTCTTCTGGAAGGGTAATACCAATGCCACTAATTCATGCTTTCATAGAAAACTTATTATTTTGATTTTTTTAGTTTTCATATCTTTTTCGTTTTGCTTTAAGGGCAAGACCAATGCCACAAATCCATTTTTTTCTTTGAAAATTTTATTATTTTGATGTTTTAGCTTTTATTTCATTTTTCCTGTTTTAAGGGCAATACCAATGCCCCTAATCCTTTCATTCTTAGAATTCTTTTTTTCCAAAAAATCCACTATTTTTTGCTTATTCATGCATATTATGAAAAAGCGCGATTTCTATCTAAATTTGCACCCTTTAGTTTAGAAGGGTACATCCTATTTGCACCAGCCTACAAAAAATCTTTGTTGTTGGTTGCATGTCAAGCTGCTATTTAGGGCGTGTTTGGTTACCTGCATGGTTTTTTGCCACTTTGCATACTTGTCCCAACTGGGACTGGCTGAGCATATGTAGGCAAAAAACCAACATTTGCATGTTGATTGGTTGCCTGCATTGCATCAAGGCCCAGATGGCTGCAACTTGTTTGGTTGCCCATGTTTGTGCTTTAGGTGTGAGCCGATGCAAAGCACAGCTGTTTGATTGTGTGCAAGTATTTGATCTGCTCACCCCTTTCAAATATGTTGGACTTACCACCCATTTGACATCACACACAACACACACACACACAACACACTATGATCAACAGCAGCACAAAAACAACAAGAACAAGCAAAGAATAGGTAGATCATAAGCTAATAGGCATAAGTTTAAAACAGCAGGGCATCCCATGCCCCTGCTGGACCCTAGGGTGCTGCTCCCTGGGCAAAATATGGACATGTTCACAGCAAAAGATAAGTTCTAACTTAACCTAAACTAGTTCGGTTCAAAGTACTACGCATGATTCAGAGTTTCAGACTTGACAAACGAACTAGAGGGCCTGAGTGATGTCGCGGATGCAGCTATGCTTCGTGCACCAGACCATGCAGATGTTGGGCCATTGGCATTGTAAATCTGCACCTTCAACCCCAGGCCGGAGAGCTTGAAGACTACAAAGGTCGCCGGGGACGATATTGTGCCGGCCACATAAGTACTCCCAGCCGTGCCCCAGTACCTTGCGCCCCTCGAACATCTGCACCTGGACCCAAAACTCACATCACTTGTTGGCGAAGAGGCCGATGATGCGAGGAGGGCCGCTGGCCAGTCATTGCTTCATCACTGGCTTGAATTTTTGCGAGATGATGAGCACGGCGATGCCCTCCTGGTCAGCGATCTGCACATATAACCTGATAGATTCCCATGCACCCTCTTCGTGCTGGTCCTCGACCTCCTGCCATCGCCCAGCGGCATCCTCATGAACTCCACCCTGCTAGGGAGCACCACCCTCTTCAGCCACCGATTGGTGGGGATGAGGTCCTCTGCCCCCTCTGCGCCAGCGACGACCTACACACCACCGCCGACTATGTTCCACTCCGTCTTCATTGTCTTGTCAGCAAGATGGACATCAGTTAGCAACACATATGACACATGATCAAAGCTAACAAGTAAGACATCATCTATGCTCACTGAACACAGCTTACAATGATCACTACTAAGTACTAACACATGATCAGTGCTTACAGTTATCAGTGCTAACACTGATCAGATGAAGCCACCACTCACATGTCCTACTTGCACCTACTATTTTTGGCATTCAGGTATGTCCTACTTGCATGCCACATGCACTCACGTACCGTAGCAATAAGAGCAACATAACAACAGTAGCAAAAAGAGTAGCATATACACTACTAACAGGAGTAAGAACTAATAACAACATCAACAATAGTAGCATATACACTAGTAACAACACCAAGAACCAACAATGTTGCACTACAAACTAACAATTTGACAGTACAAAGTAGCAATGTGGCACTAAAACGATGCAAACTAACACTGCATTATGAACAATCTAGCCATGTGGGATGAACAAAGTAAGCATGCACTCTGGTTCATCCCCAAAACAGTGGATTCTGATCGAATCCCGTCAAATCTAGTAGAATCCAGTCAAATTGGGTCAAATGCACGGGCCACAATCTAATCTAACACACTTAGAACTACCCTAAGAACCCTAAGTACGAAGCAGAGGGAGATTTGATAGCTTACAGTGGGAGTTGCCGGTGTAGCGTACACCGGCCATGGTGAAAAACCCGGCAGGAAGAGGGGTGCTGCCGCCACCGATGAAGAGGACCCGACCATTCTGAGGGCCGCGGCCGTGCACCTTGTCCTGCGTTGGCTCGAAGATGACGCCGGCGTCCTGGAGCTCCCCTCCCCTTGGACCGAACGCAAAGGAGAAAACCCTCTTATGGGGTTAAAAATACCCCCATAAGAGGGGCCTGCAAAGGACGCGCCGATGGGTATTGGATCCCCGCGAGGTTCGAGCCGATGGAGAGGACCACCAGCTCCGTTGGCGGAGTTGGAGCGACCGGCACCGGCACTGCATTGGCCCAGGGCGGCGACATGGTGCAGAAAGGGGAGAGATCTCGCAGTGCCGCCGCCAGATCTACTTCGGCTGCGGAGAGGCCGGCAATCCACCTCTCTTGGATGGGATTGCTGCCGGCGATGACTAGAGTGGGTGGGGCGTGGCGAGATGGTGGCATGGCCATCAGAGAAACCGAACGGGTGGTGAGGTGGGAGAGAAGGAGTGCGTGTGAACTGGCGAGGGAGGTGATGGGAGGGTCGTGGGGAGTTATGAGCCGTCGTGTCGTCTCTCACGTGTCCCCAGGCGTGCAGGCGCTCGCCACGCGTGGCTCGAGCCAGCCTGGCTTGCAAAAACCGGCCGATTCGGCCGTTCCTCCAGAGCCAGGCCGATGTCTGCTTTGAGGTTCGTGCAGGCCACGAATTGGATGCGACCCAGACAACCAAATGGGCCAAATTCTTCCCGTGCAGGCTTGGCCTGACCTAATGCAGGTAAACAAACGTGTCCTTGGAAGATCTATGTTTGAAATATATAATGGTTTGTTACTTCCATTAAGTTAACTGTGTAAATCCTAATAACGACATGTCATGCTTCCCATCGTTTTGGACCAAATGTACCGCCATATTCTATCTTTCGTTCACTTTATGCAGTGTGTTAAATGTTGGGAAACGTTGCATGAAAAACAAAAAAATTTCTCCACACACGCAATGATCTATCCATGGAGATGCATAGCAACGAGGGAGAGAGTGTGTCTATGTACCCTCGTAGACCGTAAGCGGAAGCATTTATTCAACACAGTTGATGTAGTCGTACACCTTCGTGATCCGCCCGATCACGTACCGAACACACGGCACCTCCGCATTCTGCACATGTTCAGCTCAGTGTCGTCCTCGCCATCTTGATCCAGCAAGCGTAGCGAGGAGGTGATGAGTTCTGGTAGCACAACGACGTGGTGACTGTGGTGGTGAAGTGATCCCGCAGGGCTTCGCCTAAGCGCTGCGATGATCTAGAACGGGGGAGGAAACTAGAGGCGGAGTGGTGCCGACACACGGCGTGGAATAATCCTATGCCTTTGTGTGGCACCCCTCCCACATATATATAGGAGTGGGAGGGGAGGAGGCAGCCCTAGGGCGCCCCCAAAGGGCTGGCCGAATCCAACTAGGTGCGCCCCCCCCCCTTTCAAATCTTTGCGTGGCAGGAAGGAAAGGGGGGAGGCGCCCCCTCTCTTTCCTTCTCCTTGTGATAAGAAAAGGAAGGAGTTCTCTCCCTTCCTTCTCCTTGTGTCGCGTCCTAGAGGGGGGTGCACCAGCCCCCTGTCGGCTGGTTTGCTCTCCTCCTATGGCCCATTAAGCTCAAGGACATCCTCCGGCACTCCCGAAACCCTTCCGGTGACCTGATACATTCCGGTGCATTCCGAAACCATTCCGGAATCTGAATACTATCGTCCTATATTTCAATTTTTATCTCCAGAGCTCCTCGTCATATCCGTGATCACATCCGGGACTCCGAACAACATTCGGTCACCAAACCACATAACTCATATAATACCAAATCGACATCGAACGTTAAGCGTGCGAACCCTACGGGTTTGAGAACTATGTAGACATGACCGAGACACCTCTCCAGTCAATAACCAATAGCGGAACCTGGATGCCCATATTGGCTCTTACATATTCTACGAAGATCTTTATCGGTCGAACCATTATGACAACATACACAATTCCCTTTGTTCGTCGGTATGTTACTTGCCCGAGATTCGATCGTCCGTATCTCTATACCTAGTTCAATCTCATTACCGGCAAGTCTCTTTACTCATTCCGTAATACATCATCCCGTGACTAACTCATTAGTCATTTGCTTGCAAGGCTTATTATGATGTGTATTACCGAGAGGGCCCAGAGATACATCTCCGATACTTGGAGTGACAAATCCTAATCTTGATTCACGCCAACCCAACAAAACACCTTCGGAGATACCTGTAGAGCATATTTATAATCACTCAGTTACGTTGTGACGTTTGATAGCACACAAGGCACTCAGCTGATATCCGGGAGTTGCATGGTCTCATAGTCAAAGGAATATGTATTTGACATGAAGAAAGCAATAGCAATAAAACTGAACGATCATTATGCTAAACTAACGGATGGGTCTTGTCCATCACATCATTCTCTTAATGATGTGATCCCGTTATCAAATGACAACTCATGTCCATGGTTAGGAAACCTTAACTATCTTTGATCAACGAGCTAGTCAAGTAGAGGCTCACTAGGGACACGGTGTTTGTTTATGTATTCACACATGTATTTAGGTTTCTAACCAATACAATTCTAGCATGAATAATAAACCTTTATCATGAATAAGGAAATATAAAATAACAATTTTATTATTGCCTCTAGGGCATATTTCCTTCATTAAAATCACATGTGCTATTTAGAAAAAGGTTAGGATGCTAGAGATGATCAATCTTTCTTCACATAATATATGGTTCGATTTATTGTTATTACATACTTGCTTCAGATATAGGCCTCCTGGATGGTGTCAGAGCATAACAAATGTTTTGTCAAAGAGGTTGGCCTATATAACATCAAGCGACTCTAGATTAAAGGTTTTCATATAATATTTGATCTCATAGTCATTTGGATTCTATCCCGAATCATTCATCCATTTAAGTTATCACCAAATAGTTCTTTTTGGTACGCTCTCATTTTGTTTCTTCAACATGTAACTTCTAGGTCTGTCTGCTCCACCTTAGATATCGTGTTGTAGGTGTTCTCTGTTGTAATTTATCTGGCTATAATTATTTAGTATCTATTCACTGAATAAAAATTGAGGTTCATAGTGTTCAATATTGTTTGGTGCATCTATTGCATAACTTAATTGAAATAGTTTATTGTGGGTTTATTTTTTTATGTGCGTGTTTTTTTCTATTACAAATTTACGACAGGGCTGCACACATACAAATAGTGTCAATCAAGCAAAAGTCATGCCGGCGATCTCGTGCACAATTACATATCGTTGCAAGGCCTTGCCTGAACCCATTGTGATGACCCACAAGTATAGGGGATCTATCGTAGTCCTTTCGATAAGTAAGAGTGTCGAACCCAACAAGGAGCAGAAGGAAATGATAAGCGGTTTTCAGCAAGGTATTCTCTGCAAGTACTGAAATAAGTGGTAATAGATAGTTTTGTGATAAGGCAAATTGTAACGAGCAACAAGTAACAAAAGTAAGTAAGGTGCAGCAAGGTGGCCCAATCCTTTTTGTAGCAAAGGACAAGCCGGAACAAACTCTTACAATAGGAAAAGCGCTCCCGAGGACACATGGGAATATCGTCAAGCTAGTTTTCATCACGTTCATATGATTCGCGTTCGGTACTTTGATAATTTGATATGTGGGTGGACCGGTGCTTGGGTGCTGTTCTTACTTGAACAAGCATCCCACTTATGATTAACCCCTATTGCAAGCATCCGCAACTACAACAAAAGTATTAATGTAAACCTAACCATAGCATGAAACATATGGATCCAAATCAGCCCCTTATGAAGCAACGCATAAACTAGGGTTTAAGCTTCTGTCACTCTAGCAACCCATCATCTACTTATTACTTCCCAATGCCTTCCTCTAGGCCCAAATAATGGTGAAGTGTTATGTAGTCGACGTTCACATAACACCACTAGATGCTGGACAACATACAT
The DNA here is from genome assembly GCF_003073215.2 of Triticum urartu. NCBI lineage: Eukaryota > Viridiplantae > Streptophyta > Magnoliopsida > Poales > Poaceae > Triticum > Triticum urartu. Next base: position 6,345,551 of record NC_053027.1, read on the forward strand.
CTTATCAAAATATCAAACGAATACCAAATTCACATGACTACTAATAGCAAGACTTCTCCCTTGTCCTCAGGAACAAACGTAATTACTCACAAAGCATATTCATGTTCATAATCAGAGGGGTAATAATATGCATATAGGATCTGAACATATGATCTTCCACCAAATAAACCAACTACCATCAACTACAAGGAGTAATCAACACTACTAGCAACCTACTAGCACCAATCCTGGACTTTGGGACAAGAATTGGATACAAGAGATGAACTAGGGTTTGGAGATGAGATGGTGCTGGTGAAGATGTTGATGGAGATTGCCCTCTCCCGATGAGACGAGCGTTGGTGATGACGATGGTGATGATTTTGAAGGAAATATGCCCTAGAGGCAATAATAAAGTTATTATTTATTTCCTTATATCATGATAAAAGTTTATTATTCATGCTAGAATTGTATTAACCGGAAACATAATACATGTGTGAATACATAGACAAACAGAGTGTCACTAGTATGCCTCTACTTGACTAGCTCGTTAATCAAAGATGGTTATGTTTCCTAACCATGGACAAAGAGTTGTCATTTGATTAAACGGGATCACATCATTAGTTGAATGATCTGATTGACATGACCCA